>NW_027356910.1:9576-23311 GCF_012295235.1 Primulina huaijiensis | reverse complement strand
CATGCATATAATATCATTTTATTTTGAAACCAAGCATGCAACATAACTTTTAAATGTCCAATTTAAAACTTAAAAATCCATAAACATCTAAAATAAACGTTTTAAGATATAAAAATCATAAAAAGCCATAAACATTTTAAAATAAAAATTTTAACATAATAAATGTTTAAAATAAAAATTTAAATCATAAACGTTTAAAATAAACTTTTTAACATAAAAATCCATAAACATAAAAATTCCATAAACATTTAAAATTGACGTATTAACATATAAAAATTCATAAAGATCCATAATCATTGAAAATAATCAAGTTAGCATTTAAAACAGCATTCAGGACATTGCCATGACGTTTACTAATTTTTTTAGGTGTGAAAAGACCGTTTTACCCTTGGACGTAAAATTCCCGTTTTTTAATTTTTCTTAATTTCATTGACTCTAATATGTCCCAAATAATTATTTAAGCCTACATGAATTTTCTCATATTTTTATTTAGCTTAAATCGAGAACTTTTAATTTAATCTTTAAATGTGACGTATTAATGCGTTTTAATCCCTAATTAAACCAAACCTTAATATAAAATTTACAAATTAAAAACTTAGACTTTTAATAATTATTTAAGGTTAAATATAATTTTTCATAATTTTATAAATCTTAAAACTAGGCGTTTCAATTAACTCGTTAATTAGCGTTTCGTGCGCCTATTAAATCCTGANTTTTTGAGCGGGCCAACGCTAGTTTTTTGGGCTGGGCTTTGTCAGTAGGGTCCCTAGGTTGGTTGGCTAGGTTTTCGCTTGAGGTGACTCGGGCGTGGCTTGAGTAAATTAGGAGTTGGCNAAATCAAAATTTTAAACTTCCGTTGCGCTTCCGGTCACCGTAACCGATCCCCTTTCAGTCACCTCAAGCGAAAACCTAGCCAACCAACCTAGGGACCCTACTGACAAAGCCCAGCCCAAAAAACTAGCCTTGGCCCGCTCAAAAACCTTCTGGAAACTCAAACCATGTGCTGCATGTGTGTGTACGTGAGACTCCTAAATGGACTAGGACCCCTTCCAGCCCTTAAACACTTGACCCCTCATGACCCTAACCTTCCTTGGACCACGCCCAGACCAAGCCAAGACCAACCCAACCCCTGGACCACGCGCACGAGCCGCCTGAAGCCAACAGCAGCTGTGCACAAGTTTTGTTCTCTCACGGGTTCTACTTCTCCCTCGAGCCAGCAGCGACCCAAGCCACTCTAGACCCTGCCCCAACCCTGGACCATCTCCCATGTGACACTGACAANAGCGACCCAAGCCACTCTAGACCCTGCCCCAACCCTGGACCATCTCTCTGTGACACTGACAAACCACCTGGCTCTCCCCTAGGCCAGCCGCGAGCCCCTTATATCAGCTCCTCTAGAAACCTGCTCTTTCGCGCGAGGAGTCCCTGCTGCATGGGACTCCTCCACAGCTGCGCGCCTGGGGTCCAAGCATGGCTAAAACCCCTCCTGACCCTGACCCATGTCCAGCACGAGCCCTCCTCGAGACCAGGTCGAACCCCAAGTCCCCATGCATAAGAACGAGTCCCTTGAACCCAACAAGCACACACCTTTGTTAAAAACTCACGGCCTTTTTTTCTGTTTTTTCTTCCTAAGGTTCCAGCTTTTTTTTCTTTATTATTTATCATGTTTTTAGCTATAACCAATTCCATAATAATACCCTATCCATGGCAGCCCCTTAAACAAAATAAAAACATGAATTTGGAACCACAAATCAAGAGTTTAATACACATGTAGGCATAGTTACGAAAATATCAAGTCGTATGTCTTGTTTTCTATCAAAACATGTTCAAATAAATATTATGGTATGATAGATTTTGAATGAAAGAATATGACGTGCCTTTGCGTATTTAACGCACGATTAAACGTTGACGATTGCGAAGAACGACGACGAACGACCTTGGCTTGATTTTCCTTGCAATATTTGAAAACTTTCTTCCTTGCTTTGATGGTGTGTGCCGTGTGTTTGTTGGAAAGAAGTGTTTGAATTGAGTTGGGAAGTGGAGGCCGTGACTTTTAATTTGAGAGAAGAGTTTGGTTTGATTGGGGGAGGTGCATGGACGTGTGGTATTGTGGTCATGGGGTGGGATTTTAGTTTTAAATAGTTAATTAAACACTAACAAGGTTTAGGCCCATTAGGAAAATTAATTAGACCCAAAAATGTTTAATTAAAATACTAAAAATTATTTTGTTTAGAAAAGTTTGTGAATTTATTAGCCGGGTTGCCAAAAAGTTCGTATTTTTGTTGAAAAACTAACACCGATAAAAATTACGTCCCGGCATATAAAATCACCTCAAAATCTTTTATTTTAAAAAATAATAAAAGCATTACCCTTAATTTAAATAATTAAAAACAATTGCTTAATAAAAACATTTTCTACTTTTCAGCCTTCGGTCTTCGTTCCTCGATTGCAACTCTAATAACCTTTAAAAATATATTTTAATGAAACCATGTAGAAAAATATATTTTAAACATGTCAATATGCACAACATAATTAATTAATGTAATTAAAACAATTAATTAAAATAGAAAGAAATTTAATAACTCAAATGCATGTGGTTCACGTGGACCTTAAAATTTTCGGGGCGTTACAAGTTCACTCGGGACTTGACCTCTTTTAATCATCTTACTTGTGGGGACTCGGACTCTAATAATCTCCGTAATCATTCTTTGGGAATAATTGGGTCAATTAATTAAAACTGGGTCTAAAATTTTTTTTCTACAAATGCGGAACGTAGTGAAATCAATCTCATATACATCTCAGTATAAAAGTACAAGCCTTGTACAAAAAACATCCATTTAAACTCAGGTTCAACAATTAACTGTCAAGTGTTCCAACCCTATTTACATCAACAACAAAGTCCGTAGTCTCCACTCTAATCACGATCTCTCCTCATCTCCTCGACCCTGATCCTGTGCCACCTGTTGTCATGCACACATACAAACACGACAACAGCCGGATAATTCCGGTGAGAATATAATCTCAGTATAAAACATGTATACATGCAATGCATAAAATCATATACAAAAGCATAAATAATGTATCAAAGAACATGAATCGTAATTTATGACACAGTAGTGAATACAGATAAAACAATCTGACTCGTCATCTCCGACTCAACTCATTTCTACTCTAGGGATCCCGGTTTCTGGGCATTGACACATATATCGAATCTCAGCGATAGGAGTCAATCCGCCCCTAAGCAATATCAATATAATTCAATAATCCAGTGTCTTGGCCTATCCGCCACAGACTTTGCATATCCGCCAAAGCTATCCTATGACAATGTGCAATGGGCCAATGACCACTCTATCACTGTCTGGCCCTTCTGTCAATGACTCTCGTTCAATAGCTATCGGCTATTCCCTATTTTCTATAAATCAATAGATTAATCATATCAATGTCAAACAATTGCAATAAAATAAAGTATGTGGTTTTAGAGAAACTAGAGTCCAATCTGACTCAAGTTAATCTCCCGGTTAACATCGATTTATACCTTTCTTTCGTAGTCTCGGTTTGAAGAATTTGAAGTTCTGAATTCAAGACTGTCTCTGTCAATCTGAAATGACATATCGAGAATAATAATATCAACATTCCATTCCCAATTCAATACTGAATCTGATCAATTTGAATCTAATTCAAAATCAATGGCATAACGTCACAATCCCGATATCTCCGTCAATACAATATCAACATATATCAATTACAAATCATAACCCATATCCTCTATAATCTGTAATCAATCAAGAATCCAAATCTGTTCAATTTCTATCGATAAAATCAGAAAATCATAACAATTCCAAAATCAACTTGTTCTTCGATCTGATTTCGATTCTACGATGTCTAGTTTTTCCCAAACACATAATAATGATCACATAATAATTCCTCCATTATCATAATTTCAAATGATAACAGAACTCAATAAAACTTACGTCCTGTAGTAGCTATCGACGAGAGGATGACAAAACTGTGCTCGGATCGAAAGTCTGATACCCGGATTTGGCACAATCAAATTTCTAAGTTAAAATGAAGTTGGGGAATTTCACGAAGCTCCTCCCTCGATTCTTTCTCTGGAAGTTAAGAAGGAATTGAAGATTGTTTACATATCAAGTACATGGTGGTGACAAGTGTCCCACTCAAATCATTAATTGCACTTTAGTCCCTGAAACCTTCACTATTTGCGATTTGGTCCTCACAACTGTTTTTAATTCCTTTTCAATCCTAATTAATTACAAAAACCGTGTATCTAATTCATCATTCCAAAATTCATAAATTAAATAATCTCGGATTAAAATGATAAAATCTCGGGCCTTACAATTCTCTTCCTCTGAGACATGATTTCGTCCTCAAAATCGTAGGCAGTCAAATCATATCAGATAAAATAACTCTAAGAATTCCTGTCTCATATCTGATTCAGTCTCCCAAGTAGCTTCTTCAATGCCGTGACGAGTCCACTGCACTTTCACCAGTGGGATAGTCTTTGTTCTGAGTTTCTTTTCTTTACGATCAATAATCTGTATCGGCTTTTCAACGTAACTCAGAGATTCATCAAGCTCGGCCTCGTCTGGCTGAATAATATGAGAATCATCGGGGAGATACTTCCGCATCATAGATACATGAAAGACGTCATGTATTCCAGATAGAGAAGACGGTAGTGCGAGTCGATAGGCACGATCTCCTTTCTTCTCGAGAATCTCATACGGCCCAATAAAACGTGGAGACAAATTCCCTTTTTTGCCAAATCTGACAACTCCTCTGAAAGGTGAAATCTTCAGGAATACTCGGTCTCCTGCCTCAAATACCAATGGTCTGCATTGAACATTGGCGTATTTGGCCTGTCTATCTTGAGTTGTCATCATTCTCTTCTGAATCAGCTTCACTTTTTCTGTCATCTCTCTGATCATATCAGGTCCAATCTCAGGAAATTCATATATATCATCCTAATACAGAGGGGATCTGCACTTCTTACCATACAACGCTTCAAATGGTGACATCTCAATACTCGTCTGATAGCTGTTGTTGTACGAGAATTCACAAAGTGGCAATGCATCTTGCCAACTAGTGCTAAAATCAAGCACTACGGCTCTCAGCATATCCTCCAGTGTCTGGATAGTCCGCTCTGTCTGTCCGTCAGTCTGTGGATGATATGTGGTACTCAGATGTAATTTCGTACCTAGAGCCTGCTGCAAACTCTGCCAAAAGTGCGAAGTGAACCGAGGATCACGGTCTGATACAATCGACCTCGGCACTCTGTGCAATCTGACCACTTCTCTGATATAGATCTCAGCCATCTGGTCATATCTGTATTTCATCTGATATGGAATAAAGAATACTGATTTGGTCAGTCTGTCAATCACGACCCAAATTGCATCACAACCTCTGGAGGATCTCGGTAACTGCGCCACAAAATCTATGGAAATGTGATCACATTTCCATTCAGGAATCGACAAACTGTGCAGTAAACCTCCTGGTTCTTTCTTTCAGCTTTCACTTGTTGGCAATTCAGACACTTTGACACAAACTCTGTGACATCAGATTTCATCTTTTCCACCAAAATTGTGTCTTCAAATCATTGTACATCTTCTTGCCACCAGAATGGATACTGAATCGACTGTTATGCGCTTCTGACAATATTTGTTGTCTCAACTCTGAAACATTCGGCACGACAATACGATTATTCACATACAGTACATCATCACGTACCTGATACTCTGATCGATGACCTGATCTGACCATCTCAATCGAGTTCTGTACATTCTGATCCACTTTCTGAGCCGCTTTAATTCTCAAAATCAGCTCTGGTTCAGCTTGAATAGCATATAATCTCAAGGGTTGACAATCTGTTTCAAATGCTAATCCAGACAAACAACAATCTTCTATCAAATTTGAAACACCTATCGTCGATAAGGATAAGGAACATACCTTTCGACTCAGTGCATCAGCTGCTGCATTCGATTTTCCCGGATAGTATTTGATTTCACAATCAAAATCTTTAAGCAAATCAAGCCATCTTCTTTGTCTCATATTCAATTCTGACTGTGAAAACAGATATTTCAAGCTCTTGTGATCAGAATAGATTTCGAATTTCTCACCGTAGAGGTAGTGTCACCAAATCTTCAGTGCAAACACAATGGCTGCCAATTCAAGATCATGAATTGGGTAGCGAGATTCATGCGGCTTCAAATGTCTCGAGGCATAAGCAATCACATGTCCTCACTGCATCAAAACACAACCCAGACCTCTGTGAGAAGCATCACAATATACAACATATCCACCAGTACCTGACGGGATAGTCAATATCGGTGCACTGGTCAATCTCTTCTTCAACTCAACAAAACTGGACTCACACGCCTCAGACCAGACAAATGGAGCATTCTTCTGAGTCAGCGGCGTAATCGGTTTAGCAATACTGGAAAAATCTTTAATGAATAGTCGATAATATCCTGCCAAACCCATAAAACTGCGTATTTCCGACACTGATGTCGGTCTCGGCCAAGAAATCACCGCCTCAACCTTGCTAGGATCAACAGAAATACTATCTCTGGATATGATGAGACCCAGAAATACAACCTGTCTCAACCAGAATTCACATTTCGACAGTTTTGCATACAATTTCTCAGTTCTTAATGTTCTCAACACAATTCTAAGATGCTCAGCATGATCAATCAGATTCTTCGAATAAATCAAAATATCATCGATACAAATAATCACGAAATCATCGAGATACTTCTGAAACACACGGTTCATCAGACCCATAAAAACAGCTGGATCATTCGTCAAACCAAACGGCATGACAATAAACTCATAATGTCCATACCTTGTTCTGAACGCTGTCTTCGAGATATCAGAATCTCTGACTCTCAACTGATGGTGTCCAGATCTCAGATCGATCTTGGAATAAACAGAAGAACCCTGCAACTGATCAAATAAATCATCAATACGAGGCAAAGGATATTTATTCTTTACCGTAGCCTTGTGCAGTTGCCGATAGTCAATGCAAAGTCTCATTGAACCATCCTTCTTCCTCACAAACAACACTGGAGCACCTCAAGGAAAAACACTCGGTCTAATGTATCCCTTGTCCAGTAAATATTCTAACTGCTCCTTCAACTCTTTCAATTCAATAGATGACATTCTGTACGGAGCTCTAGAAATCGAAACTGTACATGGTACCAATTCAATGCTGAAATCTATCTCTCGAATCGGAGGCAATCCCGGAATCTCATCTGGAAAGACGTCAGCAAACTCATACACCACTGGCAAGTCCGCCAATGAGGGACCCGATTTCAGTAAATCAACTGAATAGACAAGGAACTCCTCTGCTCCTTTCTGTAACAATCGAGTCATAGACATAACAGATATCAAAGGAATTCTAGATCTAGAACCCATACCGTAAAATTTCCACTCGTCAGCCATGTCAGGTCTGAATCTCACAATCTTGTGGAAACAATCAACGGTAACTCTGTACTTGGTCAACATATCAACACCGATAATACAGTAAAAATCAGACAACCCAAGCACAATACAATCCAACTCAATCTCATGCCCTTCATACTGCAGTATACAATGTTTAACCGAATTCACGGATATCAAACCTTTCCCCAACGGAGAAGAAACAGATACTACAACAGATAAGGACTCAACAGGTAATGCATGACTCAATGCAAATCTCTCAGATATAAATGTATGAGAAGCACCTGTATCAATCAATACATATGCAGGATAACCAGAAATAAAACAGTTACCTGCGACAACATCGTCTGGTGTTTCCTGAGCCTGCTCCTCTGTCAAAGCAAATACTCTGGCCTGCTGTCTAGGAGGCTGGCTCACTGTCTGGCTTCCTCCTGGCCTCTGCTGTGACTGGGTAGATGGCGCTGGCTGGAAATAATGAACAGCTGATGGTCGTCTCCCTGTCTGAGCCACTGATCCATATGACTCTGCTCCCTGGGATCCTTGAGAACCTCTCTGGGGACATACTCATATACAAAAGCATAAATAATGTATCAAAGAACATGAATCGTAATTTATGACACATTAGTGAATACAGATAAAACAATCTGACTCGTCATCTCCGACTAAACTCACTTCTACTCTAGGAATCCCGATTTCTGGACATTGACACATATATCGAATCTCAGTGATAGGAGTCAATCCGCCCCTAAGCAATATCGATATTATTCAATAATCCAGTGTCTTGGCATATCCGCCACAGACTTGGCATATCCGCCAAAGCTATCCTATGACAATGTGCAATGGGCCAATGACCACTCTATCACTGTCTGGCCCTTCTGTCAATGACTCTCGCTCAATAGCTATCGGCTATTCCCTACTTTCTATAAATCAATAGATTAATCATATCAATGTCAAACAATTACAATAAAATAAAGTATGTGGTTTTAGGGAAGCTAGAGTCAAATCCGGCTCAAGTTAATCTCCCGGTTAATATCGACTTATACCTTTCTTTTGTAGTCTCGGTCTGAAGAATTGGAAGGTCTGAATTCAAGACTGTCTCTGTCAATCTGAAATGACATATCGAGAATAATAATATCAACATTCCATTCCCAATTCAATACTGAATCTGATTAATTTGAATCTAATTCAAAATCAATGGCATAACGGCACAATCCCGATATCTCCGTCAATACAATATCAACAGATATCAATTACAAATCATAACCCATATCCGCTACAATATGTAATCAATCAAGAATCAAAATCTGTTCAATTTCAATCGATAAAATCAGAAAATCATAACAATTCCAAAATCAACTTGTTCTTCTATCTGACTTCAATTCTACGATGTCTAGTATTCCCAGAACACATAATAATGATCACATAATACAGAAAACCGGATTTAGCACAATCAAATAAAACTTACGTCCTGTAGTAGCTATCGACGAGAGGATCACAAAACTGTACTCGGATCGAAATTCTGATACCCGGATTTGGCACAATCAAATTCTAAGTTAAAATGAAGTTGGAGAATTTCACGAATCTCCTGCCTCGATTCTTTCTCTGGAAGTTAAGAAGGAATTGAAGATTGTTTACTGATAAACATAAAAATTGTACATTAATTAAATGTTTTATAATATAATTATATAGTTTTTGTTTCATTAAATGTTTAAATATTATATGTTTTATAATAAATTGTATAAAATATAAGTTGTTGTGTATTTACAAGTTTTTACTATTTTTTACAGGTTCGATAAAACAAGAATAAACTTGGCGTTGCAAATGGGATTAAGATGATTTTTGGATCTGTAGAAAGTTGATTATAATATCTACAATATTGTTGACAAGCATGAGATAAAAATTCTCTCACAATTGGGATCAAATTAAGCAACAAATAAAGTTACCAAAGGAGTGGCAGTTTTACCATGGTCTAGTATTTTGACCATATCTCTCAAATTACTTGGTCAAATGGTTTGAAAAAAATACCACAACTAGACAACTCAATTATCTACATGTTTCTTTTTATGAGAAGAAGCAAATTCGAAGAAGAAGATTTTCAAAAGTGATGTGTAATATAATATAATATCTTAGAACACCAATGAAGACTTATGTGTAAAAAAATAATATTTTATTTGTGGTTGTCTCCCCAAATTTGGCTATAAATAGGGGTGCATTGTAATGTATTGAGATATCCCTCATTCTATGAACAAACCTTTGAGTTCATAATATTTCTCTCTATATTTTTCTTTTATTTCTTCATTTAAATACAATTAGCATGTTAATTTCATATTCAAAGTTTTACACTTTGAATAATGAATAGCTAACTTCCTAAAGTTGAGATGATAAGGTGAAACTCTTGGCATGATAATAAGGTTATTAAAAGGTAAGAATCTATGTTTTATATTATTTAATCATTATTTATTGTTTATGTTATATTTATTTCTTTAAGCATTTTTATACCCTACTTATAAGTGGGAGTTTTGATTTATTGTTGCTATATGTTACACTAAATTCTTGGAACCATTTAAATGTTAGTTTGGTATTACCAACCATTTAAAGTGGATGCCTTGATTTATTATATATAAATATATTATAATATTAAATTCTTGGAACCATTTAAATGTTAGTTTGGTTTTACCAACCATTTAACTTGGATTCCTTGATTTATTATATATGAATATATCATAGTATTAATTTATTGGTACCATTTAAATGTTTGTTTGGTTTTACCAACCATTTAAAGTGGGAACCTTGATTTAGTGTTTACAAATATATATAGCACAATAAATACTTGACCACATTTATAAGTTTTGGTATATATTATATACTTATAAGATAATAATTTATAACATAATATAAATATGATTATTTAATATATTGGAACCATTTTATTAAGTGGATTTCAATATTGTTCGTTAATGTTAACTTTATTAAAATACCAAGAGTGGATCCTTTAATCTCAACTACTTAAATTAAAATTTGAACAATTAAAATTTACCCATTAAAGATTCAAACAATTAAAATTAAAAAGAAACAAAAACAAAAACAAAACAAAAAGACATTGTAGTGGACTTGTAATTACCTTAGCTTCCCTGTGGATACGATATCGGACTCACCGAATTATACTACTTGTGGACAACCTGCTCTTGGGAGTGCAACAATCAAAGTGACAACAAGTTTTTGGCGCCGTTGCCGGGGAAGTATAATTTAATTTCAAGTCTATTTAATTTTGTTCATAGTTTATTTTTCTTTATTTGAATTTTTATTGCTTTTGTGTGTTTTTATTCTTTTGCATTTGCATTTGCATGAGCATTATTTGGTCACGTACACTTAGTGGTCGACTCATTCGAAATAACCCTTTATTTTCACAAAACATGGCGGAAGAACCCATCCAAGAAAATGAAGATGAAATTCAATCTCAACATGATAATGATAGACGAAGAACACTTAGAGATCACATGAATCCTACACGTACTAGTGCACCTTCATGTCTAGTTTTTCCCCCTGATGCATCTCATTTCAATTTTAAGCCTGGTATTATCCAACTTTTACCCAACTTTCATGGCTTAGATTCTGAAAATCCATACATGCATTTACGAGAATTTGAAGAAGTGTGCAACACATATAATGATCTAAATTGTAGCATGAACACCATTCGACTTAAGCTTTTTCCTTTTTCTTTAAAAGATAAAGCTAAAACTTGGCTACAAAATCTTAGATCGGGATCCATTCGAACTTGGGATGAATTGCAACAACAATTTTTGAAAAAGTTTTTTCCATCTCATAGAACAAATTCTTTCAAAAGGCAAATCATCACTTTCACTCAAAAACAAGGAGAAACTTTTTATCAGTGTTGGGATAGATATAAAGAATTGCTTAATCTTTGTCCACATCATGGTTTTGAAATTTGGAGAGTTGTTTCTCAATTTTATGAAGGCTTAACAGCTAAAGATAGGCAAATGGTTGAATTTATGTGTAATGGAACATTTGAAGATAAAGATCCAAATGAGGCAATTGAGTTTCTCGGTTCATTAGCTGAAAATGCTCAAAATTAGGACACTATAGGTACAATCGAACCATCAAACAAGATTCAATCTCCTACATCTGGTGGAGGTATGTACACTCTCAAAGATGAATATGATCTTCAAGCTAGATTTACCTATTTGGCAAGAAAAGTTGAGGCACTTGAATTGAAAAAGAATGGTCAATTAAAATCTGTTCAAGAAATTGCATGTCACATCGGTGATACAAGTGATCATTCTACAAAAGATTGTCCCACTTTGCCTTCTTTTAAAGAATGTCTCCACGAACAAGCCAATGTTTTAAACAATCTCAAAAGGCCAAATTTTGAACCATTTTCTCAAAGTTACAACCAGGTTGGCGAAATCATCCAAATTTTAGTTGGAGGAATGATAATACTGCACAATTTTCACAACCAGATTTCCAAAATCAACAAAATTTTCAAAATTATGCATCTTATGTTCCTCCACCTAAAAAGAATTTGGAAGATATATTGAATTCTTTCATTGCAAAGCAAGAGTCTATCAATACTCAAACTGCTCAAACCATGACAGATTTGAAAGATACTCTTGCTAAATTTGCATCTGCACTTAATGTTAATGAAAAAGGTAAATTTCCTTCACAACCACAGCCTAATCCCAAGGATCATCATTCACAAACTGGAACTTCTGGAACTCAACCGATGGATCAGGTAAAATCTGTTATTACCCTTCGAAGTGGTAAGGTTGTGGAAAAATCCATTCTTGAACCTTGTGAAGATGATGATAAATCAACTCCAAAGGGTAAGGAAGTGGAACCCATAACTTGCGAAGAGGAGATTCAACAGACAGTGTCACCACCATTCCCTCATGCATTGAAAAATACAAAAAAAATCAAATTTGAATTCTGATATATATGATATTTTTAAACAAATAAAAGTTAATATTCCTTTATTAGATGCAATAAAACAGGTACCATCATATGCCAAATTTTTGAAAGACTTGTGCACTGTGAAAAGAAAATTGAACGTGAAAAAGAAAGCATTTTTAGCCGAACAAGTAAGTGCAATCATTCAAAATAATAATGCTTTGAAATACAAAGACCCTGGTTGTCCTACTATTTCTTGGGACTAGCTGGCTATTATCACAAGTTTATTCAGGGATTCTCAGCTATAGCGGTACCCATGACCGCCTTGACAAAGAAGAATGAAAAGTTTGTATGGGGTTCCGAGTGTCAAGACAGTTTTGATAAGTTGAAGCAAGCCTTAATATCAGAGCCAGTATTGTCTATGCCATCGGGGCAAGGAGAGTATGTCCTATAGACCGATGTTTATAAACTTGGTTTGGGTGCAGTTCTAATGCAAAATGACCGAGTTAAAGCCTACGCGTCGACACAGTTGAAAGTTCACGAGAAAAACTACCCAACTCATGATCTTGAGCTTGCAGCGGTAGTTTTCGCACTGAAGATTTGGAGACATTACTTGTATGGGGAGAAGTACAAGATTTTCACCGATCATAAAAGTTTGAAATACTTTTTCACCCAAAAAGAATTGAATATGCGACAACGGAGATGGCTAGAGTTAGTGAAAGACTACAACTGTGAGATTAGCTATCATCTGGGAAAAGCTAATGTTGTGGCAGAGGCATTGAGTCGAAAAGCAGCAGTTATCGATATATTATCACTTCAAAGACCGTTGCAGTCCGAGATACAGCGGTTTGACCTTACAGTATATGCTAGGGGAGCGGTCCATAATCTTGCCACATTATTAGTGCAGTCGACTTTGAGAGATAGAATCCGTGAGGGACAGTCCACTGATGAGCAATTGAAGAAATGGAGGGCAAGAGATGAAGCCAAGGGCCGGAAGTTATATTCTGAGGTGGATGGTATAGTTTGTTATCGAGATCGTTTACGGGTTCCTTGTGACGATTCTTTGCGAGATCTCATTATGAAGGAAGTTCATGATTCACCATATTCCATTTATCCGGGAAGCACAAAAATGTGCAAAGATTTGCAATTTTTATATTGGTGGTCAGGCATGAAGAGAGATATCCTGTGATTTGTGACCGAGTGTTTGACATGTCAACAAGTCAAAGCAGAGCATCAAAGACAAGCGGGAAAACTTAAGCCACTTCCTATTCCCGAGTGGAAATGAGAAAATATTACGATGGACTTTGTTGTGGGATTGCCGAAGACTATTAAGGGATTCAATGCTATATGGGTGATAGTGGATCGTCTTACGAAATCA
>NW_027356910.1:0-1816 GCF_012295235.1 Primulina huaijiensis | reverse complement strand
TTTTGTAAAGTCATGCATAATTATTTCATCATAAATAATCAAATAAACAAAACTCCATGTCATCCATAATCATTCATGCTGAATAAGTAAAATAAGCATTAAAAGTCTAAAATTTAGCTCAATAATTATAGTTCTCTAACATTCTATAAATAAACGCGATAATCCAGAAAATCATAAAAAATCTTTAACATATGCAGAATTTCTAGGTCCTCGGGTATGCACTGCGCCCTCCGGATAACTCGATAGTCCGCACCTCAAGACTCAACATCATCTGTAAGGCCCGAGATTTTATATCATGATTAAGCGGAGATTATTGATTATGATTCGATAAGATTATAAACGGATTACTCCAAGATCAGATTTGGGCAAAACATATGAAGTGTGTAAATTTTGGACAGAAAAAGTGGCGCCCGAGCGGTAGAAAATAACCGCCCGAGCGCCAGTGTTCAATAGGATTATGTTTCGGACAGAAAGTCTAGCGCCCGAGCGGTAGTGTTTGACCGCCCGAGCACCAGTGGTTGCAAAGATTGTGCTTGGGCAGAATGTCTGGCGCCCGAGCGGTAGAATATTACCACCCGAGCGCCAGTGGATGACAACGAAAAGCTCGGACAGAACATTCCGCGCCCGAGCGGTAATGTTTAACCGCCCGAGCGCCAGGAGATGTTCAGCTGAGTATCTCGGCAGAAACTTCCGCGCCCGAGCGGTCACTTATGTCCGCCCGAGCGCGGGACGTGCAGAACATGCAATGAGCCACTTGGTCTCCACATGCAATATATATATTTATAGCAAATTCATTTCCTCTTCAGAATTACAATACGCCTTTTTGATATTTAGATTTGTGATTTGGGAAGATCCGGCCGTCCGAATTACAATCCGACTTCAGTACTGTGTTTCTATAGACGCAGGTTACAACTGGACGTAAGTTTTGCTACGTTTTGATATGATTTGAAATTATGGTATTGTCAGAATTGGATAGGATTCATATATGATGTTCTTGGCATGTTAGACATCGTAGAATCGAAGTCAGATTGAGAAACGGACTGATTATGGAATTGTTATGATTTTTGGAATTGATTTGATAAAGATTCGATATCAGAATTGAATTGTTATCGATTATGAGATATTGGAATTGATATCTGACTGATATGATATGGCTGGGTACATTGAGATTATGCCGTTATGCCGTTGAAACAGAATTTGATTGAGTTCTGATTATATCAAGTATTGAATTGAATAGGTATTGATATTATACTCCTTGATGTTGTTATTGCCAGATTGATATTGACAGGCTTTGAATCAGAGACTTCGACATAGTCAGAGTAACAGAGTGAAAGGTATAAATCAATGTGAATCGGGAGATCGACTTAAGTCAGATTGGACTTGAGTTTCCCTAAATCACATACTTGTATGTTATCGCTTTTCATATATTTATATCGTTTGAATGAATATGCTTTGTGTATTGATTTATAGAAAAGCATATAGTAGTAGATAGCTATTGAGTGAGAGTCACTGACAGAAGGGCCAGATTAGGACAGAGTTGTTAATGGCCCATTGCACATTGTCAGAGTTAGAGTTTAGGTAGATATATCTAGTCTTTGGCAGAACAACCAAGACACCGGACGTTTGGTCATATCGATGTGCTTAGAAGAAGAGCGACTTCTATTGTAGATAATCGATTAGAGAGGACCAAAGTCCGTAAATAAGAACGTACCGCCACCACGATCGGGAAAGTAGGTGGGAGATTGTTGCGTTCTTATTCAGATCGGGATCGCTAGATTAGAAATGAGTCGAGTTTAAGTCTGAGAGTCACAGAGTG
>NW_027356909.1:0-337 GCF_012295235.1 Primulina huaijiensis | reverse complement strand
TAAAGCATCTTGCCATCCCATTCTGAAATTCATCACAATCGCACGTAACATATCCTTTAACGTTTGAATTGTACGCTCCGTTTGACCATCAGTCTGAGGATGGTAAGCAGTACTCATAGCCAAACGCGTACCCATTGCTTCTTGGAAACTACCCTAGAATTTAGAAGCAAACCTGGGATCACGATCAGATACAATTGAGACTGGCACACCATGCAGTCTCACAATATTCTCGATGTATAAACGGGCCATTCTCTGATAAGGATAAGTCCGCTAATACGGAATGAAATGTGCTGATTTCGAAAGCCGATCAATAACAACCCAAATAGCATCACAGCCC
>NW_027356908.1:0-4115 GCF_012295235.1 Primulina huaijiensis | reverse complement strand
AGAAATTTTAAACTCGTTTTCCGCTGTGATTAATTAACCCTAATCGAATTGTGTTGTAATAATGATTAGGAGCTAAGGGCCCCACACGGAGTGGTATCAGAGCATAGCTGGGAATGCTCGATTGAGTCTTGTGTACACTTGAATAGGCACAAATGAATTGTGCGTTTGTGTTTGATTTATTTGTATTACTTGCTCTTACTTGATTTGAGTTGAGTAAGTATCTGATGAGATTGATGATATGAGATGGTGATGATGTGAAATTGATATGAAATGTGATATTCATCATTTGATTTGTAGATGGATCCCACAAATGAAACTGCGAGTAGCAGTACTTAGAGAATAGTTGGACAATTTGAAGGGTTGTCCATGGATGTGGTAATGGCTCGATTCCAGGATTTAAAACCACCAAGGTTCTTTGGCACTGAGAGTGCAGAAAGAGCAGAGGCCTGGTTGAAAGATATCGAGCACTTGTTTAATATCGTTGAATATTCCAAGGCTCGGAGACTGAAACTTGCTTTGTATCAGTTGAAAGACCGAGCTAAATCTTGGTGGGAAGCCGCTGAGATTGGATTGAAAGAGGCCGGGATTGAAGTCACATGGGATGTCTTCAAGGCCCAGTTTTTGGAGCAGTATTCTCCTCCTTCTTATTATACTGCTCAGGAGAATGAATTCAATAGTCTGCAGCAGGGAACGATGACTGTTGCGGAATATGCTTCAAAATTTTCTACTCTGTTGAAGTATGCACCTCACGTAGCCGGGAATGCGAGGGCAAAATATAACAGGTTTGTAAATGGTTTACATCCTGCTTTATATACTTTTGTTGTTTCTGGATTGCCTACCAGCTACGCAGAGGCAGTTGAACGAGCCAAGGCAGCCGAGGCTGGACTTAGGAGAGGAGGTCCACAGTATAATCCTCCACCACCAGTGTCAGCTCAGCAGCCTGCATTGCGTCCAAGGGGTAAGAAGTTCAAGAAGACTGGTTCTATTTCTTCGTCTTCTTCGAGTTCGAGTGGATCCCAGAGAGGGAGTCCCGTGATTGCTCCTTATTGTAGTTATTGTGGAGGTAAACATACTATCGAGCAGTGTCGAGGTATGTTTGGTACTTGTTATCAGTGTGGGCAGGAAGGCCATTTCTCTCGAGTATGTCCGAACAGGGGTACGACTTCTGCTCAACCCCAGCCAGGATTTAGAGGTGGCCCTAGCATGATGAGGCCTGCTGTTCTTGTTCCCTCTTTTCAGCAGTCGAGTGTCCCACGATATCGAGGACCAGATGGTCAGACTGCCCAGGTTCCTCCTCAAGTCCGAGTGTATGCTATGACCGAGGATCAGGCGAAAGAAGCTCCTGGTGGTGTGATTGCAGGTATTTGCACGCTTTGAGATTATCCTGCACGTGTTTTATTTGATACAGGAGCATCTCATTCATTCATATCTCATGCATTTGTTGCATCTCACGATATTGAGTGTATCCCGTTGTACGATACTTTGTCGATAGCCACGCCAGCAGGGAAGATTATTTTGTCTGACCAAGTTGTGCATAATTGGGTATTGATATATGAGGATAATGTGATGTTCTTGAATTTGATTGTCCCCCCAATGCACGACTTTGATTGTATTGTTGGCATGGATATCTGGACGACAAATCGAGCTACTGTTGATTGTTTTCATGGAGTGGTTCGATTTCGACCTGTTGATGGACCCAAGTGGAATTTTTATGGCAAGGGTTCCCAAGCCAAAATTCCATTGGTATCTTCCTTGGAAATGTCCCGATTGTTGACTAACGGAGATGAGGGTTATCTTATCTACGCTATTGATATTTCAAAAAATGAGCCATCTTTATCTGATATTCCTGTTGCGAAAGAATTCCCGGATGTATTTCCCGATGAGATTCCTGATTTTCCACCTCATCGAGAAGTTGAGTTTAGTATTGATCTTGTGCCGTGGACTACACCTATTTCTAAAGCTCCTTATCGCATGGCACCATTGGAATTGAAAGAATTGAAAGAACAATTACAGGATCTTCTCGTCAAGGGATATATTCGACCGAGTGTATCACCTTGGGGAGCTCCAGTTTTATTTGTTCGAAAGAAAGACGGTACTATGCGAATGTGTATCGATTATAGGCAATTGAATCGGGCTACTGTGAAAAACAAGTACCCACTTCCTCGTATTGATGATTTATTTGATCAGCTTCAGGGTACTTCGGTATACTCTACGATTGATCTTCGTTCTGGGTATCATCAAGTACGAGTTCGAGACGAAGATGTACGTAAGACTGCTTTTCGTACCAGGTATGGCCATTATGAATTCTTGGTTATGCCTTTTGGTCTCACGAATGCTCCTGCCGTATTTATGGATCTAATGAATCGTGTCTTTCGAGATTATCTTGACCGATTCGTCATTGTATTTATCGATGATATTCTTGTATATTCGAAATCGAAAAAGGAGCATGCTGAACATCTGAGACTGGTACTCCAAACTCTTCGCAATGGCCATTTATATGCTAAATTGTCCAAATGCGAATTCTGGATGGATAAAGTGGTATTTTTAGGCCACGTCATTTCGAGACGTGGAATATCTGTTGATCCCGCTAAGGTCGAAGCTGTGTTGAATTGGCCGAGACCAACGAATGTTCCTGAGATACGTAGCTTCATGGGTTTAGCTGGTTATTATCGTCGTTTTATTGAAGGATTTTCGAAAATAGCTAAACATATTACTCAACTGACACAGAAGAATCAACGATTCATTTGGTCAGATGAATGTGAAGCTAGTTTTCTTGAATTGAAGACGAGATT
This sequence comes from Primulina huaijiensis, assembly GCF_012295235.1. Taxonomy (NCBI): domain Eukaryota; kingdom Viridiplantae; phylum Streptophyta; class Magnoliopsida; order Lamiales; family Gesneriaceae; genus Primulina; species Primulina huaijiensis. The sequence goes on along the minus strand of NW_027356908.1, from coordinate 1,323 downwards.
GACCACAGCACCTGTGCTTACTATTCCCTCAGGTACCAGAGGATTTGTGGTGTGTACAGATGCGTCTGGTAAAGGTTTGGGCTGTGTTCTGATGCAACATGGCAAAGTGATTGCTTATGCGTCTCGTCAATTGAAATCTCATGAAACTCGTTATCCTGTTCATGATCTTGAATTGGCTGCCATTGTGTTTGCTCTGAAGATTTGGCGCCATTATTTGTATGGAGAAAAGTTTGTTATCTATTCAGATCATAAAAGTCTGAAATATCTCTTTTCTCAATCTGATTTGAATATGAGGCAACGCAGGTGGATGGATCTCCTGAAAGATTTTGATTGTGAGATTCAGTATCACTCTAGATCGGTGAATGTTACTGCGGATGCCCTTAGTCGTAAGGTGCATGATTCTGTGTTAGCATCTGTTTGTGTCGCCAAAGTACACGAGGATATATGTACTTCTGCTTGGACGTTTCACTCGAATTGGAATTCTGTCACTGTCTCAGCATTGCAAATTGAGCCGAACTTGATATCGAAAATACGAAAGGCCCAACGAAGCGATGCTCAGATCCAAATGTCGAAAGAACTTGTATCTACAGGACATCAGTCTGGATTTCAGATTTCTTCTGATGGTTCTTTACGACTTAATGGTCGGCTGGTAGTTCCTGATAATTCTAATTTGAAATCTGCCCTTCTTCGAGAAGCACATTGTAGCAAATACAGTATTCACCCTGGAGGTCGAAAGATGTATTTGACATTGAGACCCCAATTCTGGTGGAGACGTATGAAGAAGGACATCGCTGAGTTTATTTTGAAATGCTTGGTCTGCCAGCAAGTGAAAGCCGAGAGAATGAAACCTGGAGGATTACTCCATAGTCTTTAAATCCCAAAGTGGAATTGGGAACATATTGCTATGGATTTTGTGACTCATTTACCTCATTCGCCCAAGGGCTGTGATGCTATTTGGGTTATTATCGATCGGCTTTCAAAATCTGCCCATTTCATTCCGTATGAACGGACTTATCCTTATAAGAGAATGGCCTTTTTATACATTGAGAATGTTGTGAGACTGCACGGTGTGCCAGTCTCAATTGTATCTGATCGTGATCCCAGGTTTGCTTCTAAATTCTGGGGTAGTTTTCAGGAAGCGATGGGTACGCGTTTGGCTATGAGTACTGCTTATCATCCTCAAACTGATGGCCAAACTGAGCGTACGATTCAAACGTTAGAAGATATGTTACGTGCGGTTGTGATGGACTTCAGAATTGGATGGCAAGATGCCTTACAATTGGTTGAATTTTCTTATAATAATAGCTTTCAAACGAGCATTGG
>NW_027356907.1:0-999 GCF_012295235.1 Primulina huaijiensis | reverse complement strand
CCACTTCCTTTTTAGTCATGGAGAAAAGTCGTCCCTGTACTTTCTTAGAACTTCCTGGACAATTCCTGGCGAGATGCCCTAGCTTTTTAGGACACGGGGGTCTGTCTTGTTCTTTACGTGGAAAATAGTGATAGTAAGCTGCTGTAATGGAACCTTGCAGACATTCTCCGCCTTGAAGTTTGCCACATTTAGGACACGGTGGTCTGTCTTGTTCTTTACGTGGAGGAGGACCCTTGCCACGGGGTTCCTCTGATCGAGTATCCCTACTATCAGTCTTTTTGCCTTGTCCTGTTCCTTGGCTCTTCTGAAAGTACTGCTGCTCTTGTTGTTGTCTGTCTCTGTCAATGTCTTGCTCATCCTATTCTGCAATAAGTGCTCTCTCCACTATCTCCCCGTATGTAACAACTTTCGACATTCGTACATCTCTTTTGATTTCAGAGCGAAGTCACCGCATGAAGTGTTCGCCCTTACTTGTGTCATCATGTGCAATATATGGTACATATTGGACTCCAGCCTCGAATTGTTGTATGTATTCAGTCATTGACATAGTTCCTTGCTTCAGGTTAAGGAAATCGCTGGCTTTCTTAGCTCGTACATCTTTACTGAAATACTTTTTGTAAAACACGGTTTTGAAAGTTCTCATTTCAATGGTCCAACCGGTAATGCCACCCTTGCACTCTCCCAACATATCCTTGCATGCTTTGTTAACAAAAATATGGCACAAGTGACTTTATCAGCATCTTCCATATGAAGATAAGAGGAGATGTACTCTAATGATTTAATCCATTCTTCTGCTACTGCCGGATCAATGCTTACCATGAATTCAGGAGGATTCAGACGTCGAAAGCGATCATACACATCCGTCTGAACAGGCACATGTCTGGGTAGCATGGCTTGTGCTTGTGCTTGCTCATGAGTAGTCCGTTGCATCTCCAGTAGCTGTTGTATTTGTTAACCATGGACTTTTGCTTGTTGTTGGAGTAATTGAGCGAAGTCATG
>NW_027356906.1:0-449 GCF_012295235.1 Primulina huaijiensis | reverse complement strand
AACCCAAAGTTTAGACTTAGTTCTAGTATCCCAAAAATCTACGCTCCCGCTGCGCTTACTCTGATAAAACTTAATTTCTAGAATCTCCTTACGTCTCCTTGATCCCAATTAATTTTTCTTCTAAATCCTCATTTACGATTTGCATATTAAGAAAACCAATAACGAATTAGTGCTATTACTATTATAACCTCGAATTTCAATTTTTTCTTACGATTTCCAATATTAAAAGATGGATGACCATACTTATCGTATTTTATTTTCCTTATTTTATACCCAAAATATTCATCAACTTATCAAATTTCAATCTTAAAATCCCAAACACATCCGCTAACGCTTAGATTTTCAAGCCTAATATTGATTCATCCTTAAAAACCCTTGATTAACCTTCTTATAACATTATAACACAAGATATCCCAAGGTTCCAAATATTCTTAAAAGTCTAAATCCTC
>NW_027356905.1:0-649 GCF_012295235.1 Primulina huaijiensis | reverse complement strand
CTTTGCTAGAATCGGATTTCTTGGAGACTGTCCGAGAGGCGATTCAGCAAGACTCATCTTACCAGGAACTACTTGACCAAGTGAAGAGTGGGGAACTTCACAAGTATTGGGTCGAGGATGGTATTCTGTATGCCAAAGGGAGTAGGGCATTCATTCCTAATGGCCCTCTTCGAAATCAGTTGTTGAGGGAAACTCATGATTCTCAGTGGGCAGGTCATCCGGGTGTGAATCGTATGATGGATTTGTTGTCCAGACGGTATTATTGGCCGAAGATGGAGAATGACATTGAGATGTATGTGAAGACTTGTTTGGTCTGTCAACTAGACAAGTCGGAGCGGACTAAGGAGGCGGGTTTGTTGCAGCCCTTGCCTATTCCAGAGAGGCCTTGGCAATCAGTCTCGATGGATTTTATCCTTGGGTTTCCGAAAGTGAATGGGATGGCATCGATACTTGTTGTGGTGGACAGGTTTTCTAAGTATGCTACATTCATTGCTGCTCCGAAAGTTTGTACAGCGGAACATGCTGCAGAATTGTTCTTTAAAAATGTGATCAAGTATTTTGGGGTCCCTCAAGACATTGTGAGTGATCGGGATACTCGCTTTATCGGACGATTTTGGACGGCATTGTTCAACATGATGGGGTCCGAGTT
>NW_027356904.1:0-441 GCF_012295235.1 Primulina huaijiensis | reverse complement strand
CCGGTATATCTGATTGGCTTTATAAACCTGGCCCTCAACAGTTTTAANTACTTTCAACTCGACTTCTTTTGACATGCGACGAGATGGCTGTTGAAATGGCTTGAAACCATCTTTGAGTGGAAGTCGGTGTTCGACCAATTTCCGGTCCAACCCTGGCATGTCATCATAACTCCATGCAAAACAATCTCTGTACTCTTTCAGCACACTGATCAGATCTCGCTTCAACTGCTCTTCCAGTAGCTTACTCACATATACCACTTTTGGATTCTCAAGCTCCCCCAAGTTAATTTCTTCCAACGGGTCTTGTACTTCGTGTTGGCCATCTTCCATTTGAGATGGCGCCATCAACAATTCATCAACTTGGAGCTCATCCTCTTCGTATTCTTCTTCTTGAAAAACCTCAGTTCCATAGGTGTCCCATGCTTCATCTTCTTCCAATTT
>NW_027356903.1:0-204 GCF_012295235.1 Primulina huaijiensis | reverse complement strand
CAGGAACTTCTGTCACAAGATCACTCGTCTAATATTCGCCTAACAAATGCTATCTATAAATCCATAGAACAAGCATATCAAATCAAATTAAGGCAAATAATAACAAATAGTATGTGATTTAGGGAAACACAAGTATATCCTACTTGTGTCGATCTCCCTCTACCACATTGACTTATACCTTTCGTTCGTAGTCTCGGTCTGAAG
>NW_027356902.1:0-424 GCF_012295235.1 Primulina huaijiensis | reverse complement strand
GGGGTGGGACTTTGATAGGCTCTCATTGACTGTTGGTTCAGCTCTGGCTGAGGATATTACCCTGATTCCTATTGTTCAGGGGGAGCCTGATGTTGCTCGTTGGACTCTGAGCTCTGATGGCACCTTTTCTTTTCGATCTGCCTGGGAGTCCGTTCGTGCGAGAGCTGGCACCCAAGACATTCTTACCCCCTGTTGGGGTAGCTGGCTGAGGCCCACTATGTCTTTCTTTCTTTGGAGATTTTGGCATAAGTGGCTTCCTGTTGATGAGGTGCTTCAGCAGCGTGGGGTTACTTTGGTGTCCCGGTGTCAATGTTGCGACATGGCCGAGACTTTTTCCCACATATTCATCGATGGCCCGATTGCCCGTTCTGTTTGGCAATACTTTGGGGCCATCTTCAGGGTTCGTATCCCTAGAACCCAAGAT
>NW_027356901.1:53169-63154 GCF_012295235.1 Primulina huaijiensis | reverse complement strand
AAAGTACTCACTTAGATAATATAATTTCATATTAACATGTTTTTTTGCCTGTATAAGACTTTATTGATCTTATTTACATAATATCAATATCTTTATTCCATTTACTCATAACTAATTAATGTTGCATTCATTGAATAAAAATTTATATAATTCTACTATTTTTAATTTTCTCTAAAGTTCGTAGACAGTTATTAATCATTTTAAAATATCTAATTTAAAAATGATAATATTCTCATTTCCTAACTTATACGATCGATATTGAAATAAAATAGGTACCAACAATGTATGTGGGGCAGAATCAAATTGTAGATTGAGTTAGTAAAGACTGTTACCTTATTAATATATTATCCAAAATATTTGGCTATTTATTTAACGCTTCTTACTCTTACTTTGATTCATTAATTTCTTTCAGTAGTCATTAGCTTTAATATCCAATAGATTAAATCACATTTGATTTTTTCAAATGTCGAAAAACGAAGACGTTCATAAATCAACCAACAAAAATATAGTTAAACATGAAGATCTTATATATTTTTTTATCATTGATTCAATATTAATACTCTATTTGCAAATTTGTGATAACACACATATATTAGTGTCATTGAATAAGTGTTTTAACTCAGACATATATTTCATATCAAGTATAAAACAACTTCGTAACTTTAACTTTTATTTCAAATCAACATGTATTTTTGTTATTTCTACCTCCACAAACACCTTCCACTCTTTTAATACTTATTTCTTTACGCATAATTTCAAGCCGAGATAATAATTGCATTACTACGATCATGAAAAAATGTAAAAAAGACTATACTTAAAATGAATTTAGCTACAAACAAAAAAATAATAATCAGGATATTTTACGTAGTTAGCTAAATCAATTTTTGGATAAATTAACAAACTTTTCGCAGAATACCATGTATATGTGTGTGTGTGCGGGCGCGCGCGCGCAGCTGTGAAACTTTCTTAACTTCAAATTTTCAAAGCATACAAACTAAATAAATATATACATTTTCAGATATGTAATATTATATTAAAACTATTAGCTCAAAAAACTACCTTAGATAATTATATATTATTGCTGATTATATATAATTTATCAAAATTTTCAATCGTTTTAATTAATGCTTCCTATAACATAAAAAAATCAATTAATATTCATTAAACTATAGTCCATATTTATCTCTATACATAAATAAACATTAAACTATTCGATTAGATGATATAAAGTCATACTGACACGTTTTTTTCCCTCTAAAATAATTTGTTTTCCTAAAATACATAACAATAATTGTTGGAAACTAATTTCGGATGTTTGACAAACTAAAGGGCCAAAAGATCGAACCAACTGATCATTTATAACAGCCGCTTCAAACTGGATTAACAAGCCAACTGATCTACGCAACTGGAAGCGCAGTCAACTGACTGCAGCTGCGAGCCATATCAGCTTCCAGCTTTCAGCTGACCCTTCAGCTGGACACGTCATCAATTGAAAACAACAACCGACAAATAGTACAACAGTCTGCAACTGTGAGTGGCAACGCCGCAATTCAGATAAAGGTGTACTGTACTATTGGCAGAAGAATTTCGACGTGGCATATCAACGGATAGAAAGTTTAAACCGCATTTAATATTACCGTTGGAAGGAAGCATATAAATTGCAGAGAGAAGCATCTGAAGAAAAATGATACTTAATAATCAGTTGCGAAGAGTGAACTTACAATATTTCTTACTATTACTCTGCTGAAATTCAATCTCACGCTTATTATATACATTCATAGCTTTCAGGTTATCTTTCGAGCACTTTAGCACATTGTTATTACTGTAAAACTGTCGAGCACTTTAGCACATTGTGATTACTGTAAAACTTGATCCTAGAGATCAGTTGTGCTAAGTTTTGCATTCGAAGTAAACTGAGTTGTATACTAGAGTTTCAGTTTTGACATTGTTAAGTCCAAACTAAAGTAGGTCCTTACAAGTCTTGTATTGATCAAAGTCTTTTAGTGGAAATCCTATCTTCGTGATAGAAAGGTGATGTAGGAGTAATTGAATTCTCCGAACATCCAGAAACATACCATGTGCATTCATTACACTTTTCAGTTATTATATTCTATCTTACAGTCAGTTTTATTCCGCACTTTATTGTTAACTGATTGTGATCGACTGACAAGATCTTGTGATTTAGTTTCTCACCAAACTGATTCAAACCTTTGAAAAAGAGTCAAAAAACTGTGAGTGTTTATTCAACCCTCCTTCTAAACACTTCCATTACTTCAACCAATCCTATCAATAATATCTTCTTTCCCCTCTATTAATAACTAATTAATGTTTCATTCTTTATATAAAATATTTACATTATTATATTATTAGTAGCTTCTTTCTAAATTCGTGGTATGTCATACATCCCTTTCTTATTAACCACACATGTATTGTTATTTTTAAATTTAGCTAAGTGCATAAATTCTTTTCATTACGAAAACATACATACGATTTCAAAACTGTTCTATTATTTTATAACAATGTTCATTTCATTGACACGTGACACGAACAAATGATGAATAGCTTTTTTTTTTAACATCACAGGTGTCAAAAATACACCAAATACTGTGGTGACTCAGGTTTCTAAGTAAAAATTATAGCTTGTAATTTTGTCGCTAGTCAACAGGTACAAGTAACTAATATGCTTTTATTGCAATCAACAAAAACAACCAAGCCATTTATTATAAAATACCTATAACTCAACACATTTCATATAATATATGAAAATTCTCTTGACACCCTCTATCTTACCTTATATATACTTATATGCTTAATTACCTAAGGCTTAACATACTTGTTATGTTATAATTTCTCAATATCCATATTTTGCTAACTACATATTCAATATATAAGCATAATTCAATGGAAAACAATCATTACTTACATGTATCGACTGTAGAAAATGTCAATACAACTATATATTTCTGAAAGAAGTTGAAGAACTAATAAGAAGATTTTACTCCAACCCAATATGGGCTATCATCTTAAGAAGAGTGCTTAACATGGAATCAAAGTTGTTGCTCCTACTAGACTATGTAATAAACATTAACACAACCCAAAATACCAATGAGTTCCATCAAAACAACCATGTACAGTAAATGAATAATAAAACATTTATCTTATAGTACCGAAAATGCTTAGCCGTAGTCTATGTGTGTAAACATATTATAAGTTTTAGATTATGCTTGATCAATTCAACGTAAATGAAAACTTCTCCCCACTTCGTTACTCTGTATAGTTAATTTTATTTTCTTCATAGTACATCAACCATCTCCCTATTAATTTCTTTTTCTTACATATTACTGACATGCTCTTTCTTCTTAATACGAGTTCCAAACAATTTCTATTCATATACTTTATTTTATTTTATTAGTCCCTCGTTGTAGTCATCTATTCAGCTGTCATTTGAATTAAATTAACTCACATGTTTAAATATCTTCAAAACTCGAAATAACATAATTCATAAATATGTCAACTAAATGCTCAGGTAAAAAAACGTTAAATCTATTGAAATCATGTCCACATTAACAAGTTTTCAAATTTTTTTTATTACACTAAGATTTTAAGTGTTCTCATCCATTTTTTAATAGCTCAAACTACAATTAATATTTAAGTTAAAATTACAACGTTCGTAAATCCATTAGCGTCAACTATGTCATTAAGTTTGTCACCTTTACAACCACTACCATGATTTAAATATGAACACTCTATTTTCGAATTTATAATAACTTATTTATGGAGTAGATCCATGATTAGGTTTTAAAATGAACAAATATTTTATATCTAATTTGAGACATGTTCTTAAAATTCTCCAATTTGAACACCAACTCAATATTTTTCCTAACTATTTTCACTTTTTTAAATTCTTTGTTTTTCTATATTTTTTACTTTGTTAAGTTCCAACTTGAAATACTAACTGTATGACTACAAATACAAAAGAAAATAAAAACTACTATGCTCATAATATTTCAAGCTTTTGAAATTATATTATTAAATAAGACCTACACAAATACGAACACCTGATTATTTACTCTGGAGAAAAATATAAATACTCATATGTTGTACTATAAACCTGAATAAGATATCTTATGAATTGAGGTTATTTTGCTTAGTATATATTATATGAGGCTTAAATTATATATTATTCACGCCGACTGTGCTAATAAATAATCTATAATTTAGCGTAACTAATTCGCTGTAAGACACGCGTATGCAATCAGAGAATTGAGGTGCTGCGATACTACGTGTGCCGCTCTGCAATTGCCATCTCCATGCGAACCTGGCCAATTTTCAATTCTCTATCCTTCTATTTAAACTAACTGACGCCGCTTCTTCTCATCATCACTTGATCGAACAAATCACAATTTTATTTATCTATAATATTTGACATACTAATCTTGTAGGATCGAAGTTTTAGTTAGTTTGTCGGGGAAGAAAAGGAGAAATGGAATCACAAATGCAGCGCCCTGCTCCTCAGCACATTGAGCACGAAGATGTTGGCCTCCACTCGGGTAAGTCTCATAATCGAAATTGGGTGTATGGATTTGATTTCATGGAGCAGGATTGTATATATTTTGACGAAATTTCATGATGCAATGTTATTTTTTTTTTATTTCTTCCTGGGCTTGAGTTAGTGTTTTGTGCAGCAGCTGAAATACCATGGTGAAGTCTTGATCGTGTGGGATTTTTCTTTAAGCATTTCAGCGTGAATCATAGTTGTTTTGATGTGTAATTTGTAGGGGAGAGTAATCAGCCGGGGGAGAAGAAATCGGTGTTGAAGAAGGTGAAGGACAAGGCAAAGAAAATCAAGGATACCATAAAGAAGCCAGGACAAGGGAAAGAGCACGAGTACAGGTATGATGAGAATGTCGAAGAAGAAGACGACGACGATGAAGAAATTGCAAATGATCGTGAAATCCATGGTGCTGCTCTCAGTACGTCTCCGTCCATCTTTCGACTGAATTTTGGTTTAACTTTTCAAGTTGTTAAATCTTGATAATAATTTCTTCCTTTTTTGGGCTGTGTGTGTAGCGCATGATTCAACTGTGATCAACAGCACGAATCTGCCGGTGCAACACGATCAAAATGAGGAGAAGCGAGCAGCAGATACTCGGGGGGATCGGATTGATCCGATGGTGAAAGGGGAAGCAAAAGCTAGGCCTAATATTCCAGCTCAAACGAGATATGAACAAGAAAACCCATCTGAAAACAAGCATTTTCCTTCTCCAAGTAAGCCTGTTTCTGTACAGAGGGAAGAAGAAAGTGCCGGAGAACCAGAGGTTAAACTCGGGCCATCAATGGGTTTAGAGGAGGACCCACACTCAACCAATTTCCGGTCCGGAGATGCCCCTGTTCCTCCTTCGAATTATGAGTCCAAAGTGTCTGATCCCACCGGAGATGGTAAAATTTCATCAAATTGTCCCGAAAAATTATATTTTATGATTCGCATCAGTTTCAGTTTTAATAGCATTGATTACAATTCGACACTACAGGTGGTAAAGAAGCTGGGGTTGGTCAGCTTATCCACAGATTCGATCATCTGAATGTGGGCAATGAATCTGAAACAAAGCAGCAGCCAGAAAAAAGTCCTTTTACAGGAAGCCACGATCAGTTCAATCCAGATTCCAATCCAGTTACCACGCTGGATAATCCTGAATCGGACCCGAAAAGTTTCGACTCCAACACCGTTGCAGGAAAAGGCTCCTCAGCGACCTCTGTGATTAGTGATAAAGCTATCTCCGCTAAGAACGTGGTCGCGTCGAAGCTAGGATACGGCGGAGGTTCTGGCCAAGAAGGGCTGAGTCCTTCTAACAAGCCTGAATCAGAATCATCCCCAGGTTACACGCAGAGAATCACCGACACACTGAACCCTGTATATGAGAAAGTGACAGGCGCAGGCACCGCTGTGATGTCTAAATTCCAGGGCGGCGGAGAAGCGGGAAAGCAAGGCGAAGGTTACGGACAAGAAGGGATGAGTCCTTCTAACCAGCCTGGATCAGAATCAACACCTGGTTACACGCAGAGAATCACTGAAACACTGAACCCTGTCTATGAGAAAGTGGCAGATGCTGGCACCAATGTGATGTCGAAATTCCAGGGCGGCGGGGACGCAGCAGCCACAGGCAACGATAAAGGGGTGTCTACGAAAGACTACTGGGATGAGAAATTGAAGCCTGGAGATGAAGACAAGGCGCTATCCGAGACTATTACCGACGCACTTCATAAGAAAAAGGAAGGGTACTTGCAGAAAACGGGGGAAGAGAAGCCGATCGGGAAGGTGACCGAGGGCATAGAAGGCGAGGACGAACTGGATGCGAGGCGTCAAAGCTCGGGGCCGGGGGTTGTCGGAAGGGTGAAGGATACCGTTGGATCCTGGATGGGGAAGGGCACTGGGACGCAAACTGCTCAGGACTCCATCAACGAATCCCACGGTAAGCTTCAGAGCACTTGATTCGATATGTACATAAGTAGATTTACGCAGCCAGCTAAATTTTTCTCACTGATATTTCGTGTATTTATTCCAGTGGTTAATGCGGGAGAGCAGCCGAAATTGCAGGAGTAAGGCTCTACCGACGCAACGAGAATGAAACTATGAATGGAGAGGAGAAGCTTTGTATTTCTGTACTCTGTGGCTTTTGTTACTTGTAATATTGTTATTGTGTAATAATTTGTGTTTTTTTTTTTTTCATATTTACATGTGAATGAAAATATTTGCTTCGTGTTTCGAGAAATAAATTTGTGCTTTAAATATTTGAATATTGTCCTTGAATATAAAGTTTGGGCCAGTTTCTTTTCCTGCGTTTGTGTGATTTGGTTGAAGGATAAAATAATAAAATAATTAAAAGATAAATAATAAAAAAAATGATTGAAATAAAAAATAATAAAATAATATTATATTTTGTATGATTATTAATATTACAAAAACTTGTGTGAGATGTTCTCACGTGTTGTAATTTGTGAGACAAATCTCTTATTTGGGTCATCTATGAAAAAATATTATTTTTTATGTTAAGAGTATTAATTTTTATTGTGAATATGAATAGGGTTGACTCGTCTCACATGTAAAAATTCGTGAGACTATCTTACAAGAGATCTACTCTATTAAGAATGTGATAATTTAGAATTTTTTGAGAAATAGATTAAATTGTCTTTCTGCTTTTATGACGGTGGGCGGGCCGAGGTGTGGTGTGATTAAAAAATTAATGGTAAAAAATTATGTGCGCACGCATGTTTCGTGTCTAATAGAAAATAGTATGTAAAAAGTGAATTTGGGCATTTCTAGAGAATTGCCGATTATGTACTATAGAATATAGTACTCTGATTATATCAAAAGTCAACACAACAATAGTAAGCTGTCATTGAGAAGCATACAAAACACTAAGATTATTTTTTATTCGAATTCACCTCAATTTGATGTTATAAAATACCCGGATATAAGAAAATGATCAAAAATTAAAAAAATAAACCAAAATTTTGGATTAATACATACTTATGATTACTTAGATTAAAAAAAAATTCTAATTTATGCCAATTTACTAGATCAATTTTGTATTATTTTTGCAGCAACTCGAAAAATATTTTCAGAAAAAGAATGTATAATCGAAAGAATAATTATTAAGTTATTAAAGAAAGGAAACCTTTTATATAAATACTAAATATTTATAGCTATATAGATAAAGCAACGGTGCGTATTAATTTATCTATTCTTCACCTAACAATGAAAACATCGTTTTCTTAAACTAATTGATGACTAAACGTATGTTTTTTACATGTCATCAAGTGCTGGAATGCAGGCCCCTCCTAGCGCATGCTTTGTGTCGCATTTATGCAAAATTTGACAAAAAATTGTTAGATTAATAGCAGGCATGCTTATCGGTTCCACCGGACCGGTTTCGGACCGGTTCCTACCGGTTATCGGTCCGGTGAACTTGGAACCGGTCCGAACCGGTTCGGAACCGGTTCCGAACCGGTTCCGGTTCCAAGTTCAAATACTTGGAACCAATCCGAACCAAGACCGGTTCGGCTTCTGATAAACCGGTTCCGGTTCGGTTCAAACCGGTTCCGAACTTTAATTTAATATATTTTACTATATAATTAAAATTAGTCATATTAATTGAGAATTTTTTATTTAGAATTTTGATTGCAAATAATTATGATTACATAAAAAAAATTTAACAGAATACCTTATACATTTACTTTTACAATTGTTAATCTAAAATTCATCACGATTTATTAAAATATATTTAGAATATTCTGGATCTTCGTCGGAACTTGAGCTTTGGAATTCGTCGATCGCGCCAGAGGTCCTATTCTTTTTTTCTGCTGCAAACCAATCTTGTAGGCACGTTAGCATGGAAAGTGTTTCTGGCTTTAAATTAGTTCTTTGGTCACCAATGATTCTTCCACATACTGAAAATGCTGATTCGGAAGCTACACTTGAACTTTGAATGGGTAGGACATCTCTTGCAATTGCAGATAACACTGGATAAAGTTTAGAATTTACTTTCCACCAATCAAGAACATCGAAATTATCCGTAGTCTCAATATATTGACTTAGATAAATTTGGATCTCATTGTAATTGGTTGTTGTCACCGATTTTCCTTTGAACTTTTGTCGTTTCAAACTTTGAAAGAAGTTCAGTGCTCCACTTTTGCTCTTATATGTCGGCATCTCCTCCGACTGCGCACTCGGTTCATCACATTGTTCACTAGCATACAAATCAAACAATTCTTGGAGAGAATGCATGATTGACTTCTTTTGATCGTCAACATTCTTCCCAAGAAATTTAGCATAATATTCAAAGAACACGTCTAATCCTCCTTGATTTTGAGTAGGATCAAGTAATGTTGCTAAACCATGCACAATTGGGATAGTTTCCCAATATTTTAAAAATTTGTTTTCCATATTTGCAACAAAATCACGCATAATAGAATCATCGCGATATTCAATAAATTTATAAAACATATTGAAAAGCAAAGGTAGAAACATGGTTGAAGTAGGGTAGTTAATGCCAGAAAATTTTTCGGTTGCTTCTTTAAAAATTTCTAACAAAGAAACACATTTACTCAAAATATTCCAATCATCGTCTGTTAGCATTAAAGCTTGTGTTGTAATATTATTATAATACGGAGTAACTAAATCTTGAAAACGTAATAAAGTATGAAGCAAGTGATATAAAGAATTCCATCTAGTTTCAATAGGAAGAGGAAATTTTTTAAATTTAATTCCGGTTGATTCGACTAGTGCTTTCCAGTCACGTCCATATCTTCTTTCACGTAATAATTTCCCACATAATTTGAATTTTTCTATTACAGTGGACATTTGTTCATCACAAGCACATTTAACACATAAGTTGATAATATGACACGCACATCTAACATGAAGCAAATTACCTTCTAAAATTGGTTTTAGTGAATCTTTAAGATATTTAATTGCAAGAGTATTGGCACTCGCATTATCTAACGTTATCGACATTATTTTATTTTGTATGCCATAAATCTTAACAACATTTAAAACATATCTAGCTATAGTGTATGCGTTGTGAGACGATTCTAAATGATCTAGCGCTAAAATTCTTTTTTGCATAGTCCAAGTTTCGTCAATCCAATGACATGTAACAACAAGATATGATTCATATTTTAAATTAGTCCAAATATCAGTTGTCAAACTAACTCTACAAGAAATATTTGAAAGATGCGATTTTAGTGTTTCTTTATATTCTTTGTAAATATCAAAACAATATTTTTTAAGTGTGTGCCTAGAAATATTATGAAAACCAGGTTGAATAGTACTAGTAAATTCAACAAAACCTTCTTGTTCAGCTATTATAAAAGGTTGACAACATTTGGTAACAAACTTTACGATAGCTTTCCGAGAAATTTCTTTTGTAATTGTAAAAGCTTTACCACTAAAAGGATTAATTTGTTGTTGTATTGGTTCCCTACC
>NW_027356901.1:6675-50856 GCF_012295235.1 Primulina huaijiensis | reverse complement strand
CACATAAGTTGATAATATGACACGCACATCTAACATGAAGCAAATTACCTTCTAAAATTGGTTTTAGTGAATCTTTAAGATATTTAATTGCAAGAGTATTGGCACTCGCATTATCTAACGTTATCGACATTATTTTATTTTGTATGCCATAAATCTTAACAACATTTAAAACATATCTAGCTATAGTGTATGCGTTGTGAGACGATTCTAAATGATCTAGCGCTAAAATTCTTTTTTGCATAGTCCAAGTTTCGTCAATCCAATGACATGTAACAACAAGATATGATTCATATTTTAAATTAGTCCAAATATCAGTTGTCAAACTAACTCTACAAGAAATATTTGAAAGATGCGATTTTAGTGTTTCTTTATATTCTTTGTAAATATCAAAACAATATTTTTTAAGTGTGTGCCTAGAAATATTATGAAAACCAGGTTGAATAGTACTAGTAAATTCAACAAAACCTTCTTGTTCAGCTATTATAAAAGGTTGACAACATTTGGTAACAAACTTTACGATAGCTTTCCGAGAAATTTCTTTTGTAATTGTAAAAGCTTTACCACTAAAAGGATTAATTTGTTGTTGTATTGGTTCCCTACCAAATGGTTGTAGCGTATCAGGGTCAAGTTTATGTACCTTAACTAAATGTTTTTTCAAAGTACCGGTACCACCGGAACCACCACCCGTTTTGTAAGAATACCTCGTTTTACAAATTTTACAAACGGCAAAAGAGTTATTCGTACCTTGTTGTTCAATATCAAAGTGATCCCAAACTTTGCTTCGCTTTGCACGGGCTGTCGTCGTGCTCGTTGACATTGTGTTGCTTGCTCGAGTAGACGATGGCGTCCCTACATCTTTGTTGGGGAGTTCCATGGCTTCTTCATCCTCGTGACCAGGTTCAACTTCATCAAAGTCGGGAATGTAGCCAAAATGTTCACCAAAATCGGGAGCGTATTCGTCACGACCACCACGACGGTTTGAAGACGATGCCATTGAAATTCGAATATTTGTATGAGTAAATTGCGAAATATTAAATAAATAACAATAAAAATAATATGGATTATAGATAAAATTATAACACAATTATTGAATATATTTGGAGAAATGATAGCAAAGAAATATATTGATTGTAGAGAAATGAGAAGTTGAGAGAAAATTGATATGTGAAATATGAAAAATGACTTGTATTTATAGGTGATTTTGAGGGTTAAAAAATAAATATATATTTGCAATTTGACCCCCAAAATTGGGGGCCAAATTTAAAAAAAAAAAATAAACCATTTCAGTAGCCGTTGAAAAACGGCTACTGAAATGGTGGCTGCTGCAAATGTGCAGCCTTGGGCCAACGGCTGCAAATGCAGCCGTTGGCCCAAGTGCCTTTTTTAATTTTTTTTTTTTTAAAATTCGATTGTCGGATCCGGGTCCGGTTTCGGGTCCGGTTCCGGGTCGGTTCCGGATACGTCCCGGAACCGGTTTGGAACCGGATCCGAAACCGGTTGAACCGGTTCAGAAAATACTGAACCGGTTCAACACACAAATTAATGGATTGTGTTTGGTTTCGGGTCCGGTTCTCACATACCGGATCCGGTTCCGGGCTTATCGGACCGGTTCCGGGTCGGTTCCGGCCCGAACCGGTCCGCTAAGCATGCCTGATTAATAGTGTAATATGCTCACCTATTTTCTTTCTTGGGCACCTTTCGTATCATTCTCACATTCAAAACATAGTTAAATTTTAAAAAAATTTAGTTTTGAATTTCACATGGCTGGTGTCCAAATTTGACTACATTTGTGTATACAATATCGGCTCCAATTTTTCTGATTTTAAGTAGATATATCACTTTTTGTAAATTTCTACTAATAGATCTATTTCTTTTTTTTATCGTTTATTCAAGTCCACGATCAACGTATAGATCGCTAGATTTTTAAACGAAATTTGCGTCGATATTGGAATGTCGGAATTTTAAAAATCCGAACGCGATGGAATGATGGTGGCCGGATATTTCATCCAAATGCTCAATCTTCTTATGATTATAATCTTATCATAAGTCCACTCACGTAAACCACATGCATGCAAATGATTTAAATTGCTTAATCGTTTTATTCAATTAATTTTAAATGCTTACTTGATGTATATTATATGATTAAATGTCTAATTGCATGATTAAATGATTAGATGATATGATTTCATGATAATTGAAGATTTTATCTGAATATTCGATTATAGGCGGGGGGAAGTATATCGAGGACGACCAAGATAAAAATATTTTCAAGGCTTATTACTATGATTAAATATGATTAAATTTTTCTAAAAATAGTCGAGTCCAAATTATTCTATGAGACGATCACGATTTTATCCAGGAAGTCGGTTTTGAGCAAACAAATTTTTAAAAGATCAAAAGTATTATTTTTGAAAACTAATTTTTATAAACTTTTATTTTTTTAATTAAATAGGTGTTATTGGGCCTAATTAACCTAAAATTGGTAGACCCAATTGCTCCCAAACTTAAAAGGAGAAAACCTAAGCCCATTAACACGCAAATTTCAAAATCTATAAAAAAGAAATCCTAGGTTTTTTTGAGCACCATAGCAGCCGAAACACACACACTTCACCCACATATTTTCAAAAATTAGGCAGGGAGAATCAAGGAGTTTTCGTCGTTCGTTCGTATCTCTTCGTAACCCACACCAACGATCGCATATTTGCGTTCTAAAACGCAAAGGCACGCTTCTAAACTTCTTTGACGCACCATTCAAATCATATTATGCTTTTTTAACGTAGTTTTGCATGAAATGTTTAACGATAGGATAAATATTTTCAACGTTTTTGATGATTTTCCGCTTGTTTGAAATACGTTATGAATTTTAAGGACACACTACCAATATAAGATGTTCAAGGGCTAGGAAACGAGCCGTTAGGGGACAACACAAAGGCTGGAACCGAGCTTGGCTGAGGGAGGAAGATTCCTAAGGTTTTCTCTTGGGAAAGGGCACGGCTAGGGGGAGCAGCGCACTTGGGGCTGGCCAGGGCTTGGTTAGGGCCCTGGGCCAAGCTGCAACCAGACGGACATGAGGGGCTAGGACAGGTGTTGGCTAGCTGTAGGCGCAGCCGCGATGCCCTAGGAACTAAGGAGATGCGCACGAGTTGCAGGCTGGTCGAGAGAAGGGTTCAGCGGCTAGACTGGGTCCAGAGGGGTGCATGGTAGTTCTAGGTAGGGGGCAGAGGCCTGGTACGAGCGGCTGGGCCCTAGCCGTGCGTGGCTTAGAGAAGGCGCGTGTGCCCTGTAGGGTTTAGGAAGGGAAATGCTGGTGCGAACAGGCTGGGCTGGGCTGGTTCGGTGCTGGTCCAAGAGGGTCAGGGTTAGGTCTTGTCCAGGATGGCTCAAGGGTAGCTCGGCGTTTGGGAGCCGAGGTTGATGTAGTGGTTAGGATTCAAATTTGTCTTAGAAAAGGGTAAGGGTTCTAACCATGGTCCACGGGGGTCGATTAATAGTTCACAAGAGTAGTTTAGGTATAAAATGTTCATGTATAATGTTTGGGAAGAAAATATTAAAGTTGAGATTAATTCGGGATTAAAACGCTTTACGGTTTAGTAAATAAGAAATTAAATTAAAAAGCTCGAGTTTAAGTTAAATAAAAATATCAGAAGTCAAAATTAACTTAAATAATTTTTTTGGATAATCTCGTGTCAAAAAAAGTGAGAAAAATTCAAAATCGATAATTTTAGAGTTCAAGGGTAAACGATCATTTTACATCTCAGGTAGTACGAAAGGTCTGGCACTGTCCTGAAGAATTATAACGCATGCTAAATGATATTTTAAAATGTTTAATATGAAAATATGAGATTTTACGATTTATGATAAAACAGTGTAATTTTTACTATTAAAATGTTATTTTTCAAATGTTGGAAAGGAAATGATATTTTATGATAAAAATTAAAAGAAATTTTTTTTTGAAGGATGTGAATTAACTGTAACATAAATGATATGATATATGATTTTTGGGAATATCGTGAGGGAGAAGGCCCCAGAGGGAGCCCGTTTACGGGAGAAGGCCCAGAGGGAGCCCAATGATCGTATTTGCATTTTACGTCGGTGCATAATGCCCGTCCTCATGCGCAATGATGAGCTAAGACTGATCAGTCGACCAGAGGATATAGCTAGTAACTTTCAAGGATTACACTTCACCCAAAATGATAAATGATGGAAAGCTTTTTGATTTAACGCTTTATGATTAAATTATGCTAGCTTATTTTGAATAAAGGTATGGTTTTTAATGCATGTGCTTGTATGTGTATTATTTGCTACTCATGTTTAGAATGTGCTGAGTCATTAGACTCACTAGATTTGAATCTTGCAGGTGAGGATGAAGTTGAAGGAGGCGCTGACGCTTAAGTGGATCGAGACTGGCAGTACACTCTCGAGGTATATTTATTTTTCGCATTAGCTTGATAATGGATGTTTTGAAATAAAGATTTTGATAATGATTTATCAGAGATTTTCATTCT
This sequence comes from Primulina huaijiensis, assembly GCF_012295235.1. NCBI lineage: Eukaryota > Viridiplantae > Streptophyta > Magnoliopsida > Lamiales > Gesneriaceae > Primulina > Primulina huaijiensis. The sequence goes on along the minus strand of NW_027356901.1, from coordinate 46,351 downwards.
TTATTTTGATGTTAGTTGATCTTGTTAAAGGTTGACGTAGTATTTTTGGTAATTAACGAGTTATGAATTTTTATACACTTGAGATTTTAAATGTTAAATTAATATTTGGATTATGAAAATGTTAAGTATATTTATAATTGTGAATTTCGAATTATATGATCAATTTTAAAAGAAAAAAAAAATTAGTAGGATTTTTAAGTTAAAGAGTGGTGGACGTTCTATAATATGATTAAATAACTATTATCTAATTACTTAATTAACTCTTAGTTAATTAATTAATTCTAAAATGTTCTAGAATATTCTATAAGAATCTTGTACGTAATAGTCATACTACTAGCATTATTATTTAATTATTAGATTTTAAATTTACAAAATAAATAATTGTGAACTCATTATAACCGTGATCAACGATCAATTAGCTCCGATGTATTGATGGTACAAATCTTGTTCATATAATGAAAATTGAAAATTTCGAAGATCAAAATTTTTCACTGATTCATTTTTGGTAGCTGCCAGTTTTGTGAATTCCTTCACTAAAACATGCAGTTTCACTCTTCTCACTTAATTAGTTGTTAAACTAACTTCCACAATTTCCAATAATAGAATCAACTTATAAACTCATTTATAAGAAATATGTTTGATCCCCACCAATTTGACCATCTCAATGGGAACACAGAATCGATAGTTGTGTGATACTCAATAGTTCAAAGATATAGCTAGTTGTGAGTTCATGAAACACAGAATCGATAGTTCATGATGGTTTTCGTGGGACTGCTCAAACTGCGATATTTTGAAAATGCGTTCTTGATGTGTTCTTGAAGTTTAATTTTTTCAGGCGTTGTTGGGAATCGAGGGTGACCACTACTGTGTTTAATTATGTTGAGTAAGATGTTGGGATGGTTTTTGGTGTGTCAGTTCGTGTCGATAGGTACTTGATTGCGTTAGAAGTCGTAGGATGCGTTTTGGTGTCAAAATGTTGTGTTTACGGGTTGTGTTGCATTGTTTGGAGTGCGCCGTCGTTTGGGGCGTTTGTATGGGTTTGAGTTAATGCCATAGCATCCTAGGATGGGTCTCGAGGCGTTAGTTCACGGTCCGTATGATCGAGTTAAGAGGAATAAGCCATAAGTGTAGTGTTTCTTCGTCGGTTTACAATTTCAGCATGTACACGGACCCTTAGCCGGACCTTGACACGAGGTTCGTGCTCTTTTTTCCTTCGAAATGTGAAATTACAGCATCTACCTGGACCCGTACCCGGACCCTTACAAGGGGTCCATGTCCTCAATAAAAAAAAATTAAAATTTTTTTAGGGATTGTTTTGGGGTTTGATGTCATGATTTAGTACGATGATTAAACGAGGTCGAATCCCGAGAGATTTAGAACGTCATAAGGAAATTTGTCATTTTGGGTGTAAGCATGACTAATACGTCTAAGTTATTAAAGATAAGTGTTTGAACTCATGTTAGTACGTGTGACAGTGGCCCCAAGCGAGATCCAATGAATCCCTGAACGCCAAGTAAGTATATTCTACGTGCAAAAGAAAATATTTTTAAGTTTTTGATGTATGCTAAATGTCTTGTGACCAAATTATGAATGGGTTTGGAAGTCAGTGAACGTGCCCAAGGACCTCTCCACCCCGGTAAAGCGTGACCGGATTTAGATCAGGATTAGAATGTGGTAAAGCATGACCAGGGACCAATCCACCCGGTAAAGCATGACTGGGGATCTCATGTATGTTGTAGTGGATTTTCCCTTCCAGCCCAGTACTGTGGTTTAATCTGATCAGGTGCATTTATGTATGGATCACTTGCTTTGAAACATATCTCAACGCAAAATGATGTTATGCATGCTCAAGTATGTTTGAGAAAAGTTTTATGATGATGACACGTCTACGTTTATGCTACTACGTTCAAGTTTCAAGTATGTTTATGCTATTACGTTCAAGTTTCAAGTATGTAAGCCCTACTTTAAAGATGCATGTGGTTTTATTATGTAGTACTTGCTATCTCCAGTTTATACATGTTGAGTGTTTAGACTCACTAGACTTGATCGATGCAGGTGATGATGACTTTGAGGAGACGAGGGGTGGGGACCAATGAGCCGGCTTGGACTGCGCAGGAGGCTAAACCCGAGTACCGCCAATGTTTTAAGATTTGATGCATGACAATTTTAATACTCTGATTTCACGTTATGGTTTACGATATTTTAAACAAGTATTTTTCTTTAGCAAACTTTATTTGTGATCTCTTTTATTGCAAATATTTTGGATGAACAGTTTATTGATGATCGAAATTTGAAAGTTTATTTTGTATTTAAGAAAATTTTTAATTTTTCCACAAATTTTAAAATAGTTCAAAAAATACGGTACGTCACAGTGCGGCTGTCTCTTGGAAAAGTTCCAAGCAAGACACCGTTGCGGATTTCATCACTGAAATTGAATACATTGCTGCATCTGCTGCAGCAAAAGAGGCAGTTTGGATGAGGAATTTTGTCCAAGAGTTGGGCGTTATTCCTAATGGAGTTAATCCAGTCCCGGTGTACTGTGACAACACTGGTGCCGTTACGCAAGCATATGAACCAAGGTCTCATCAGCGATCCAAACATGTACTGAAGAAATTCCACTTCATCCGGGAGATTGTGGGAAGAGGAGATACATCAGTCGAAAGAGTGCCCTCTGCAGATAATGTTGCTGATCTACTTACAAAGCCCTTGCCAGACCCATTGTTTGAGAAGTATCGTGAAGCAATGAGATTAAAGTTTATGGGTAGTTGGCTCTAGGGCAAGTGGCTCATAGTGTTAGAGTAGATGCCTTGTAAGCCAACTGTTGGCTAGGGATTTTATTGACTCAGTTGTAATAAACAATCTTTATTTTAATATAATTCATTATTTCATGGTTTGTTATTTCTTTATCTGTATACCCATGTGAACAACATAGATAAAGACCTTGATTATACTTTAATACAAATGAATCGTAATTCGATGTTGAAACTCATTTGTAAACACTGAATGATCTAAATTAGTTCCTAGTCGATTCAGCGGCCTAAAACATGGATAAAAGTCGCATGAGCTCGAGACTAGCATCTGTGAAGTTGTGTGTCGCGTTTCTTGATAAGGGCAAAAAGATGTCCAAACATATAGACGGGTAGTTATATGATGATTATACAGAACAACCCTCCCTCGGACTTTCCAAGTGGTTATCATTCATCGAGAGGATAAGTCTGTGGTTATGATTGTACACCATTAGTCCTTATGACCCGGGACAACACTGAGGCTCTATATGCTAGGGCTGTCTTTTGACTCGTTTACCGGCTCAAGGAGAGTAATCAGGTGGCGAGATTGGGTACAGTTGCGACACATGTAGGAGCCAGTGCATTGTAGTGGGGAATTCACCACTCACTTACGGGTGTGGATATCCAATATAATCTGATGAAATAATAGGGCGTGGAATTTCTGGCCAGAGTATGAGATGTACGTTAGAGAAGAAGTTCTCTAATTGTACATGCGATGCCACTATTTATTCTCAAATATGTGTCACATAGTTATCGAATTCTTATGTAACCCTCGATGAACCAATGGTTGCAGATTCGATTGGGATATATGTTATGAAGGGACCGTACCGTACGTTAATCATAATCGACTGGTTCTTTCAGGCACTATCAGTGATACTCAGGGAATCATGAGACGATGATACTAGACGTTCTTACCATGATTCGATGGGTTTAATCAGAAATATGATTTCTGACATTCTCATTATCAATTGTTGATACATAGAATGGGCAAATTAGGGTAAGTCCGAATAAAATATTATGTCCTGAATCACAAAGAGTTGTGAACCTACGGCTAGCTGTATCCCTGAACCATTGAGGGTCACACAAGCACTGAATCATTTTTTCCCGTTGAGAGAATAAATTCAAGGAGTTGAATTTATATTATGATATAGTAAATTCAAGGAGTTGAATTTATGATAATTAAATTTTGAGAAAATAAATTCAAGGAGTTGAATTTATAAAATTGGATAATTTAATTTATTAAACTCAAAAGTTGAGTTTATTAAATATTAAATTTTGGAGGTGATAAATTCAAGGAGTTGCATTTATAATTTAAATATTAAATTCAAATGTGGAATTTATAATGGATTTAATTTATTAAACTCAAAAGTTGAGTTTATTAAATATTAAATTAAATATAGTGGAAAGTATGTTTAATGGACTTGTAGGAGTACAAATCTAACATACTAAATAATTAAAGTTCTTAATAGACTTTAATTAATTAATTAAACTAGTTGGACTAGTCCAATTAATTAATCAAGTCCATTAATATTAATTATGAATATTAGGTCATGACTTGATTATAAAAAGGAGTAAGTAGACCATAACCCTAGCCACCAAGCAAGCCTCCATCTTCTTTGTGATTTTCGAAAATCACAACCCCTCCTCCTCTCAAAATTTCGGCCCTCTCTCTTTTGAAAAGGAGTTTGAGCCGTCTCTCAAACTTTGATCTCCAACGTAAAATTTCTTCCAAATATTCTAGTGCTATTTGGAAGAGGAACAAATTTTGTAGTCGTGGACCTACAAAAAAAATCTAAAGAAAAAGGTGAAAAATCTTTGTCGTAGATCTTGTAAAACCGTTATTAAAAGCCCTGTGGTTAAAAGGTTCGCTCAAAGACAACGGTGAAAAACCGTTGTCGTAGACGTCTAAAGACGATGATGAAAAACCGCTGTCGTAGGTCTTGTAAAACCGTTGTAAAGGCTCTGTGCTTAAAGAGTGTACTCGAAGACAACGGTGAAAAACCGTTTTCGTAGACGTCTAAAGACGACAGGGAAAAACAGTTGTCGTAGAAGTGAAAAACCGTTGTTAAAGGTCCTATGGTTAAATAGTTCGCTCAAAGACAACAACGAAAAACCGTTGTCGTAGATGTATGAAGAAAACGGTGATAAACCGTTGTCGTAGCTCTTAAAAACCGTTGTCTTATAGCAATGACAACGGTTAAAAACCGTTGTCTTTTATCGCATTCGACAACAGTTTGTCAATGTTTTTAAACCGATGTCTTTCGCTGCAATATACAACCGTTTTACAACCGATGTCTTTCGCTGCAATATACAACCGTTTTACAACATTTTAAATGTAACGTACCGTAGTTTTGAACTATTTTAAAATTTACGAAAAAATAAAAATTTTCATAAATACCAATAAGCCTTCAATCTGTGATCATAAACGAACTGTCCAACCGAAAATATTTGTAAAAGAGTGAACATAACTAAAGTTACTGAGGAAAAATTCTTGTTTAAACATTGTAATCACAACGTGAAATCAGAGTATTTTGAACATTTCATAAGAACTTAAAATATGACGGTCCTCGGGTTTAGCCTCCCGCTCAGTCCAAGCCAGCTCACTGGTCCCCACCTCTCGTCTCTTCAACCATATCCTCACTTGCATCAATCAAGTCTAGTGAGTCTAAAGACTCAACATGAATAAATTGGAAATAACAAGTACTACGTAATAAAACCACATGCGTCTTTAAAATAGAGCGTATGTACTTGAAACTTGAACATTGCATACATAAGTTTGGACATACATTCATAACATAGACGTTCCATCATCGTAAAATTTTTCATAAACATGCTTGCATCATACATACTTGAGCATACATAACATAATTTTGCGTAGAGATATGTTTCAAAGCAAGTGACCCATAAAAAATGCGTCTGATCAGACCTAATCACCTTACTGAGCTGACAGGGAAGATCCACTGCCACATACATGATATCTCCGTTCATAATTTAACGGGTGGATTGGTCCCTGGTCATACTTTACCGCTTTCCAATCCTGGTCTAAACCCGTTCATAATTTAACGGGGTGGAAACATCCCTGGTCATACTTTACCGCTTTCCAATCCCATACATAATTTGGTCACAAGACATTTAGCATACCTCAAAAACTTAAAAGTATTTTCTTTGCACATCGAACATACTTACTTAGTGTTGAGGGATTCGTTGGATCTCGCTTGGGGCCACTGCTGCACATACTAACATGAATTCAAACACTTATCTTTCACAGCTTAGACATAGGTACTTGTGCTCACCACCGAAGTAAATAAATAGCTTATGACATTTTAAATCACTCGGGACATGACCTCGTTTAATCATCGTACTAAACCATGAAATAGAACCCCAAAACAAATCCTATATTTTATACTCGTAACCACAAAACAAATCCAATATTTTATATTCATAAAAATTATAAAAAATAAAAAAATAAATTTTTTTTAAGGCGGTACACGGACCTCGTGTAGGGGTCCGGGTAGGCTCTGGAAATTCGTATTTTTGAAGGAAAAAGGACACGGACTCCGTGTCGGGGTCCGGGTAGCCTCTGGACTTGGAAACTCACGAAAATTCGCTATCTTATTCATTCATTATTTCAATCCAACCGTAAGGACCATGAACCAACACCTCGAGACTCATCCTAGGATGCTATTACATTGATTCAAACCCGTACAAATACCCCAAACGTCCCCAAGCATCGACAAGCAAATTCAATACAACAATAACCCTTAATTCGACATCATTTCGCTTCCTACGACTTCTATTACATCCCAAGCCAATCCCGACCCAACCGAACCACCAAATAACACCTAAATACATCCCATAACATATCTAAATGCAGTAGCACAAGCCCGGAGATGCCCAACGAATCCTGCAATTCAAAAACTTCAAGAATTCATCAATAACACATTTTCAGAAAAATGTAGTTTGAGCAGTACTACGAAAACAATCATAACTCACTAATTTCTTATCCAAATATTTTGAATTTACTGGCAAATCGGAGGTATAAAAAATTTCTACGTTTTATATGTTGAAAGTTTTCCCAGAAAATCGACGGTAAAGTCGCAGTATTTAAAATGACAGTAAATTTTGAGTTTTCAGATCTAAAATCGTTTCAAAACCGATCCAACAAATTTTTGCTCAAACTTTTTATAACATACATGGATTTTTACGCATAATAAACATAAAAACAAATACTATGACAAGATCGATGCATAAATGAAAGAATATACACGTCTTTTGGTATTTAAAATTACCGAAACGACGACACCGAAGCGGGAAGGATGCGAGAGACGATTCGGGACGAACGTGACAATATTTCTTGCAAGAAAATCAACGTAAAGTTGCTGGAAAAATTTTCAGAGGAGGGGCGGCTGTCCTTGGGTTCATCTTTTAGTCTCTATTTCTATAACTGCTTATCTGAAAACTGACCTCGACGGATTCTGTCAAACAAAGAAGACTGGACTGTCAAATTAGACAACTTAGGAGCTCTGCCCTTAGGATAAACTTCTAACCCAAATCTATGAATCTCTGACTGAAGAGGTCTCTGCACTGACAACTGTGCTATGACTGCAAATTTTCTGCTCAAAGCATCTGCCATAACATTAGCTTTCCCCGGATGGTAGCTAATTTTGCAATCGTAGTCTTTTACCTACTCCAACAACCATCTTTGTCTCATATTCAGCTCTTTCTGCGTGAAGAAATACTTGAGACTCTTGTGATCGGTAAATATTTGGCATTTATCTCCATACAAGTAATGTCTCCATATCTTCAACGCAAAGACGACGACAACTAACTCAAGATCATGAGTCGGGTAGTTCTTCTCATGCACCTTCAACTGTCTGGAGGCATAAGCTATGACCCGACCATGCTGCATCAACACTACGCCTAACCCGAGCTTAGATGCATCGGTGTATAACACAAAATTGCCTTGCCCTGATGGCATGACTAGCACTGGTGCTGAAACAATAGCTTGCTTCAAAGTATCGAAGCTCTTCTGGTACTCATCACTCCAAATGAATTTAGCATTCTTCTTGGTCAATGAAGTGAGTGGCACTGCTATCGAAGAAAATCCCTGAATAAATTTAATGTATTAGCCTGCTAGGCCTAGGAAACTGTGGATCTCTGACGCATTTTGCGGCTCAACCCATTCCTTAATCGCTGCTACCTTAGCTGGATCCACCTCAATGCCGCTGCTAGAAATCACATGACCCAAAAACTCTACCTTCTCCAACCAGAATTTACATTTACTAAATTTTGCAAACAACTTGCGACTTTGCAGGACCTGCAAAACTGTACCCAAATGCTGACGATGCTCCTCATGGCTCTTCGAGTAAATGAGAATGTCGTCAATGAACACTATGACGAACTGATCTAGGTAGGGCTGGAATACTTGGTTCATCAAGTCCATAAAAATTGCTGGAGTATTCGTCAGCCCGAATGACATTACTAAGAACTCGTAATGCCCATATCTGGCCCTGAAGGATGTCTTATGAACATCTTCATCTTTTACCTTCAGCTGATGATACCCTGATCGAAAATCTATCTTAGAGAACACTGTAGCTCCCTGCAACTGATCAAACAAGTCATCGATCCTTGGAAGTGGGTATTTATTCTTGATCGTTAACTTGTTCAGTTCTCGGTAATCGATACACAGCCTCATGGGTCAGTTCTCGGTAATCGATACACAGCCTCATGCTCCCATTCTTCTTCTTTACAAAGAGTACTGGTGCTCCCCATGGTGAGAAACTAGGGCAGATGAATTCTTTGTCTAGAAGCTCCTTAATCTGCTGTTGTTTGAGTTCTAACATCTCAGCTGGAGCCAACCGCTACGGTGAATTAGAGATTGGCACGGTGCCTGGCATAAGATCAATGGCGAACTCCACTTCTCTCTATGGTGGAAGGCCTGTGACATTATCTGGAAAGACGTCAGGAAAATATCTTACTATTGGTACCTCGGGTAATGACGGAGTGGGTACGTCATAATGCTGGCCAAGAAAGCCTCACAACCCTTGTGAATAAGTCTCCGCGTGTGCATGCAAGAGATCATGCGAGGGAAACTTCTCCATCTATCTGGCTCAAAGAGAAACTGCTCCATGTCCAAAGGTCTTACCAACACTGACCTTTTCTGGAAATCGATGAGAACTCTGTTCTTCGTCAGCCAGTTCATTCACAAAATAATATCGAATTCTGACATCGGCAACACAATCAAGTCGGCATACACTAGGTGGCCTTGTAGCTCAAAATTGATGTCTCTGACCACGCTAGTAGCTGATAATTCTTCCCCTGATGGGACTGTCATTGAATAACTCACGTCGAGCCCAATGGACATGATGTCCAAATGACTAGCGAACGTCTCCAAAATAAAAGAGTGTGCTGCCCCTGAATCTATCAGGGCCTTCGTGGCTACTCTTTTTATGAAAATATTTACTGAGAGACGTTAGCACAACACAACTTATATCCCATAAATCCTAATCTTAATCTCATGCATAGTAGAAATCTCTACACCCAGTCACAAAAATTACTAACTAGCACACTAATAATCCAATATAAAAATCGAAACATGAATAACAAAATTAATGCGGTGCTGAATTAAATTAGTTACCAGTCAACAGGGTCGTGTCTGGGTTCGCCTCCTCTGCCTTCATGGCAAACACTCTACCTTGGGTCGGCTGCATCCTCTTTGGGCAATCTTTCAACATATGATCGCTGGCTCCGCATTTAAAGCACTTGCCCGATCCATACAAACATTGTCCCGGATGCTGGCGGTTGCACTTCGGGCACACTGGGTACTCAATGGGTCTCTGAGGAGCCTTCTGTTGAGGAATAGGACCCTTGCCTTTTGGCGGTCCCTGAAATGGCCTCTTCCCCTGCTACCTCTAGAAAGGCCTCTTAAACTGGGTTCGCTGTTGCTGCTGCTGCTGAGGTGCCTGATAGAGCCTCTTGCCCCGCCTATCACTCTCGATATCCCTTTGGTCGTGCTCTGCCGTCAAGGCTCTAGATACGGCAACGGCATAGGTGGTAGGACCAGCAACTCAAACATCACGGCGCAAGATCGGCCGCAACCCATCCATAAAATGCCTCAGCTTCTCCCGGGCATCATTCGCAATCAGGGGTACAAAGTGACACCCCATCTCGAACTTCCGGACGAAGTCTGCCACGCTGCTGTCTCCTTGTCGTAGCGTCATGATCTCCCTAGTCAACCTGGAGCGTACTTCCTCAGTGAAGTACTTGGAGTAAAAGACCTACATGAAACCGTTCCAAGTCAAAGTCTGCAAATTAACAGACACAGACGCACTTTCCCACCACAGCCTGGCGTCTCCAGTCAACAAGAAGGTAGCACATCTAATTCTGTCTGCATCTTGCAGCTCCATAAACGCAAAGATTACTTCGATGGAATTAATCCATCCTTCAGCTACCATCGGGTCAGTAGTCCCCGAAAACCCTTTCGGATTAATCCTCCTAAACCTCTCGTAAACTGCCTCCGGTCTGGGCCTCGCCCATGTATCCACTGTAGCCTGGTTCCCCGCAAACTGCGCGAAGAACTGCGTCATCCCTGCAAGCATATGAGCCTGCATATCTGGGGGTGGATGAGGAGGAGTGACCCTCTCCTCATTCCGAGCCTCTCTGTCCTCATCCCTTGCTACACGGTTAACCATACGTCTAGGAGGCATACTGTTTCAAGATTTACCCAACAGGTAAACCCCACATGCATGAACATAATATCATAACATAAGATGCTCATATTTTGAATTTAATTATGCACATGCTGAAATCATGACTTGATGCTTACTACATGAAATAGTTTAAAACCTTAAAACTTACAGACTTGAGGTGTGGCTTCGTGAGCTTCTCGCAACTGGCAGTAGGCATAACCTTTTACAAGAACACGGCTCTGATACCAACTGTAACGTACCATAGTTTTGAACTATTTTAAAATTTTCGAAAAAATAAAAATTTTCATAAATACCAATAAGCCTTCAATCTGTGATCATAAACGAACTGTCCGACCGAAAATATTTGCAAAAGAGTGAACATAACTAAAGTTACTAAGGAAAAATTCTTGTTTAAACATTGTAATCACAACGTGAAATCAGAGTATTTTGAACATTTCATAAGAACTTAAAATATGGCGGTCCTCGGGTTTAGCCTCCCGCTCAGTCCAAGCCAGGTCACTGGTCCCCACCTCCGTCTCTTCAAACTCATCCTCACCTACTTCGATCAAGTCTAGTATGTCTAAAGACTCAACATGTATGAACTTGAAATAACAAGTACTACGTAATAAAACTACACGTGTCTTTAAAATAGAGTATACATACTTGAAACTTGAACATTGCATACATAAGTTTGGACATACATACATAACATAGGCGTGCCATCATCGTAAAACTTTTCATAAACATGCTTGCATCATACATACTTGAGCATACATAACATAATTTTGCGTAGAGATATGTTACAAAGAAAATGACCCATACATAAATACACCTGATCAGACTAAACCACAGTACTGGGCTGACAGGGAAGATCCATTGCCACATACATGAGATACCCATTCATAATTTAACGGGTAGATTGGTCCCTGGTCATACTTTACCGCTTTTCACTTTTGATCTAAACCCGTTCATAATTTAACGGGGTGGATTGGTCCCTGGTCATATTTTACCGCTTTCTAATCCCATACATAATTTGATCACAAGACATTTACCATACCTCAAAAACTTTAAAGTATTTTCTTTGCACGTCGAACATACTTACTTGGCGTTAACGGATTCATTGGATCTCCCTTGGGGCCACTGCTGCACATACTAACATGAGTTCAAACACTTATCTTTCATAGCTCAGACGTAGGTACTTGTGCTCACCACCGAAGTAAATAAATAGCTTATGACATTCTAAATCACTCGGGACTTGACCTCGTTTAATCATCGTACTAAACCATGAAATAGAACCCCAAAAAAATTCCTATATTTTATATTCATAACCAAAAAACAAATCATATATTTTATATTCATAAAAAAAATAAAATAAAATAAATTTTTTTTAAAGGGGGTACACAGACCCCGTGTAGGGGTCCGGGTAAGCTCTGGAAATTCACATTTTTGAAGGAAAAAGGACACGAACTCCGTGTCGGGGTCCGGTTAGCCTCTGGACTTGGAAACTCACGAAAATTCGCTATTTTATTCATTCATTCTTTCAATCCAAGCCTAAGCACCAAGAACCAACACCTCGAGACTCAGCCTAAGATGATATTACATTGATTCAAACCCGTACAAACACCCCAAACGTCCCCAAACATCGACAAGCAACTTCAATACAACAATAACCCGTAATTCGAAATCATTTCGCTTCCTACGACTTCTATTACATCCCAAGCCAATCCCGACCAAATCGAACCACCAAATAACACCTAAATACATCCCATAACATATCTAAATGCAGTAGCACAAGCCCGGCGATGACCAACGAATCCTGCAACTCAAAAACTTTAAGAATTCATCAATAACACATTTTCAGAAAAATGCAGTTTGAGCAGTCCCACGAAAACAATCATAACTCTCTCATTTCCTATCCAAATATTTCGAATCTACTGTCAAATCGAAGGTATCAAAAAGTTCTACGTTTCATATGTTGAAAGTTTCCCAGAAAATTGACGGAAAAGTCACAGTATTTAAAATGACAGTAAATTTCGAGTTTTCAGATCTAAAATCTTTTCAAAACCGATCCAACAAAATTTTGCTCAAACCTTTTACAACATACATGGATTTTTACACATAATAAACATAAAAACAAATACTATGACGAGATTGATGCATGAATGAAAGAATATACATGCCTTTTGATATTTAAAGTTACCGAAACGACGACACCGAAGCGGGAAGGATGCGAGAGACGATCCGGGACGAACATGACACGATTACTTGCAATAAAATCAACGTAAAGTTGCTGGAAAAATTTTCAGAGGAGGGGCGGCAGCTGTTCTTGCTCTAAGAACCCTTCTTTTCTCTCAAAAGAAAAAATAGAACAAGCAATGAAGTGTGTGTGTGTATAACTATCGTGTGTGTGTGTGTGTAGAGATTAGGGAGGTAATTAGTGAGTAAATTTTGGTTAATTAAAACAATTATAATAATATCCATTAAACATACTAAATAAAATATTAATTCCCCACTAAACTACTAGCATCCCTAAATTTAAAATAAAATACACAAATGTTAAACTTTTGAAAGTTTTAAAATCTTAAAAAAAATCACCTAATAATTAAATTAGGTTTTAAAATGTTTAAAACTTAATAAATCATTTAAAATTGCCTCATTCTTAACTTAAAATAAAATACCACACTTTAAAATTGCCAAAATTGTCGCCGGTCTCTTTTCCTCGATCCCGCATCGAATAATCGCCTGAAACATGAAACTCGAGAAAATATTTTAACGTGCATCACATAAATATAAGTATTTAAAATAATGCATTTAAATAAATCATGCATCGCTAAAATAATTTGTAAATTTAAATAAATGATTTAAATATTTAATAAATGCATAGTTTTACGAATACTGAAATTGGGCTCTACATTAAATCAGTTGTCTTTGGATTTGATTTACATGATTTTAAAACTGTTGTCTTATATATATAATCATTTTACCAAACCATTGTATATTATATTTTAACATAAATTGTTTAATTAATTAAGAAAAATTGGGTGTGAAATATATATCAATTAACCCTTGTATAAAATCAATTCAAACATCAACATACTTGATCAAGAACTACATGCGTGAATTACAACAGAAATATGTCATTCATAGACTTGTAATCTACCAAACCAACAATTAAAAAAAGTATGTAACCATATTCCAAAAACTTTTAGTCAAGTTCACAAAAATGAAAACACCCTACAACAAAGACTTGCACATATCAACTCCAAAATATCTTATGTAGCTTGTTGGAATGAATTTCTCTGATGGTGCATCTTCCAAAACATCATTACAGTGCCTGTGAAACACATGCACAACTTAGCATTAAAACCATTAACGTATAGAACAAGTCATGTATAAAAAAGCAAAATGTCTTGTTAGAAGACAATAAGCCATGAATTGAGAACAATACGCAATAGATAAGTTTGTAAAAAAATCACTACAACTAGTTAACTGTTATGAAGAGCCAAAACATTCCCTAATGACAATTGATTATAAAAAATAATGGTTGGATTAAAATCTGCAACAAAAAATGATTTAAAATACTTTAAAACGGACCTCAGGAACTAGAAGAATTTTGGCATAACCTCCCCGCAAGTAGGACATACCAGAAAATTTAAAAACACACAACAGCAATATATATTCGAAATAAATTTAAATACGACCATACATTACACCTATTACCTACACAGCCAGACCATACATCACACCTATCACCTATACAACCATCAAGTACAACACAAACAAATACTCGAGGCATCTCCCCGAAGAATAAACTTTGATAAAAGACTGACAAGACTCTATTACACATATAAATAGATTAACAGGGGACTCCAACACTGACAACCAAGACCATCCCCAAAACATCCCATAAACACCTCAAAACAACACCGAAACATCCCCAAAACAACACTTGAAAGCAACAAGAAAACAGCACCACAAAATAGCCCATAAACCTCTTAACACCATTTAAAGAAGTCTGAAAACAGCTCCCATGATAGCCAAGAATTCAGGCCCCGAAACCGTCCCCAAAAACACTCAAAAATAGTCCAACTGCTCCAAAATCACCACAAAAGAGCCTCCAAAATATTCTCAAAACCAATCCAAATTCATCTCGAAGTTCACTTCCAAACCGCACAATACACAATATATGTTCATATATAACATTGATACAATGAATCTCAAACCATTCCATGAATCAACCAAAAAAAATCACATTTTTAGCATCATTTCAACATAAATATTATCACTTTCAAATGCAATTCCTCTGCTCCACATCTTCAATCCCACCTCAAGTTCCAACTTATCTTTTTTCCAATACATTCGAAGCCCAAAAACCAGTAAAAGAAAAGAAAAAATAGTAAAAATGGTAGCTGGTAGTTGTTGCCTTTGTAGCAGTCAAAATAATTACGACATTCTTTCAACATATCCCTAAAGCAATGAAGAGATCCACATGTCATGAACCAACAAACGTGCAACAAAAAAAATCACATGTCAATCCAGTATCATTTGTATTCTTGATCCACAAACTGAAAGGAAAAACGCAAGAAACCAAAATAATATCACTTTTGAAATACACATAAAAGATGTTATAAAAATCTTAAAGTAGAAAAAAGAAATTTCACCCAACTTACAAGCTAAATAATGTGCAAAATGACTATTTCTGAAACAGCCCGTAAACATGTTTGAAGGATCGAGTGTGCTAGTGCCTTCGAAGGCATTTCGAACACTATATTCTCCAATGAGCTGCAATAGCTCGTGTTATAAGAATGTTAACACTGATGAATTTAATTAAGTTTGGTTTAAAACTAAGCGGAAGAAACTCGAAGTAATCTTTCGTGAAGAAGACTGTTATTAGAAAATATTTTAACTTATGTAAACTAAAAACTGAGAAAGGTTAGATTAGTTTTTGTATTTATCAGTTCAGTTATGGTGACAACGGAACTGACGGATACTCTAACTGATCAAAACAATTTGAAAATAGTAGTTAATCAGTTAAATACACAAGATATGTTTATGGATGTTCGGAGACTTCAACTGTTCCTACGTCACCCCTTCTACCACCACGGGTAGGATCCACTGGAAGACTTTGATTTATACAACACTTTGTACAAACCCACTCAGCTAGGACTTACACTACTGCCTCAACTGAACTCCTAGCTACGACTGAAGGCAGCACCTTCAAGCCAACACTTCTTTAACGTCTATGTGTCAAAGACTACATACACAAGTTTAACGTCTTTGTGCAAGACGTTATTTGGGTGGTTGAGAGAGTTTGTGTGTGTGTGAACTGAACAGGGATGTTCTCACACACTGAGGGATATAGGCTTCTATACTAAGCTGATAACACGTTAAAGTGTCCATCTGGGCTGATTGGTTCTGAAAGCTGATTTGCAATGAGCGTGCCCTTTCTTTTCTCTATTATTTTCTCATTGAGTTGTGTTGTTGAGTCTTCACAGATCTTCTCTTTATATAGGCGGGAAAAACTGATCGTACAATGAGACTCATTTATTGTATCCGTTGCATCTTGAATTCGTTTCTTGGACTTTGTGTTTCGACTTTTCGACTGCCCATCTGAAACGTTTTGTCTTTAATGCTCTGATGCAACGTCCATTATTGTCCTTTGACTGGACAATGGCTTTGTACCTTCACGCACAGCTGGAATCCATTGAAAGAGTTTGTCTTCATCTACAACTAAAAGATTTTGACTGATGCTTCGGACTGTTCAGCTGAACTGATCTTTAGTTGGGCTGGTGAAATCAGTTGACTCGTCAGTTTAACTGATTTCACTCTCGTTCAATTGAATTGATCAGCTGGGTTTCTTCATCAGTTGAACACTCCTTCAGCTGGCCAGGCTTCTGTGGTTCTCTTGCTGAACCACCTATCAACTGGACAATCAGCTGGACTGCTCAATTGACGTAACAATTAGACTGATTCAGTTTGTCCGATCAGTTAGGTTTTCAGTTTGTGATATAAACAGCTCGAGACTGATCCTAACTTCTGCACACTAAGGTAGATTATTAGTAACACAAATTAACAAGTTTTGTTAACATCAAAATCAAGATTGCGAACTTGAAAAGTTTCAATAATGTTAAAAATTATAACAATAATGTCCAAATCCGTTCAATATGAGCTGTATTTTTTCAAATAAGATGAACTCATGTCATACCTATTCATAAATATGATCATGTATACATTCGGCCAGCTCGGTGCGAATCTCATCAATTTCTTCCATAGAATACTCCGTTTTTGTGAACTATGAACACACACAAAAAGTATATTAGTAAAAAAACACAACTTAATGAATTTTCAAAATGATAAGTAGCTAGATAACTTGTAATAATTTTAGATAAGCAAGATAATATTAATATCGATCGTAGTGAATCCCCCTCAAGAGTTGCAACTTCTTCAGTAATCTGCCTAATGAATCTCATCACGTAATAACCATATTGTTTCTCATCCGGTTGCCTAGGAGCCTATGTTAAAAAATGTCAAATTGTTAATAACAAATATATACATTAAAAACTTAGTTCGAATGAGAAATACACATACATTTATGACTTCTGATTGTACACACTTTCTTCCTTTCCTTTCCTTAATTGAGTTAAACAATCTCAACGCCCTTCATTAACATGGAACATAATTGATATATGAGTGTTTTTTCATTAAATGAAATGCATCATTAAAATTGAATATGAACTCACATTTCCATAACATATTTTCAATCCTCATCACGAATGCGATAACTTAGGGAATCCACCAAAAAAAACAATCTCCTTATAAGGCTCAATGATAGTGAGAGTTCAATGAAAACTACACACGAACATAATAAGTGTATGCAATTCACTAAAAAAACAATTGAAAAACATTCTCATGAACAAATCCAGTAGGTTGAAACGCTAAAAATTCACTTGCAGGACATTTAGTTTGGATAAAGCTTTGGAATCACACTTGAAAAGCCAAGCACGGTGCCAAAAAATAAAATAACGCAGGATGTGTCCATTTTGAATTTTTACCTATTTCATGCGTGAGTAAGAAACTGGGGAAATCTAAATTTAGTTCTTCGAAAATTAATTAGTTTTCTGATAATGAATAATGTTTACCACTGCTAAAAATTACACCTTACAAACCAGCGTACTTATCCTCACGCAACCTGCATTCAAACTTGATAATGCCATGTCGTCCTCCAAAATACTCCCATACTCCTCTGATAGTACACCCTTCAACAGCCTCAAATAAGATTCAACACTCAAAACTACAATAAAGACCCCCATATAACCGTCAATATAATGCATCTCAAACAACGAAAGTAACTTAAATCGACTCGGATAAAAATAAAAAACCGGACAACCTATAATCCGACTTAAATTCTGGAATTTCGAGCTCAATACCTCAAGAATCGAAGCTTAATCGAACAACGGTTATTGAAAGGTCACTTGGTAATATGATTCGGCTGAAAAACTGAGGGCGTTGTTGAAAGTCCGTTCAACGACAACGGTTTTTATCCGTTGTGGTAGATCAAATTTGCGACGGTTTTTAACAATCGTCGCAAATAAGAATAGCGACGGGTTTGAATAAAACCGTCGATAATTCAAAATTAGCGACGGTTTAGTCAACCGTCGCTATTTAAATTTAGCGACGGGTAGCAATCACGTCCGTCGCTAATTTTAACGACGGTCAGTAATCAAGATTTCCGTCGCTAATTTGTTTCAAAAAATAAAAAAAATACTTTTAATAATTTAATAAATCTAAAGGAAACTAATAATCCAAACTAAAATCGTGTAAAAGAAAAAATTTTTAAGTGTTTTGAAGTAGTAAAATCGTGTAAAAGAGAAAAATTTTAAGTGTTATGAAGTGGTTAGAAAAAGTTTACGTGTTGTGTGAAAGTGATAAAATTGTGTAAGAGAGAAAAATTTTAAGTGTTGTGTGAAGTGATAAAATGGTGTAAGAGAGAAAAATTTTAATTGTTATGAAGTGGTGAGAAAAATTTTAAGTGTTGTGTGAAGTGATAAAATAGTGTAAAAGAGAAAAATTTTAAGTGCTATGGAGGAAAATGGATCGAAAATGGAGATATTTATACACAGTTTGCGACGGGTTTTGGTTAAATCTTCGCTATTAGCGACGGTAAATGCTAAACCGTCGCATATTTTTATTTGGCAACGGTTTGGATTTAAACCGTCGCTAAAATTAGCGACGGTTTCAAAACAATGTCGCTAATTTTAGCGACGGTTTTTATTTAACCGTCGCTAAGTTTAAAGATGCGATTGGTTTTTTTAAAACAGTCGCTAAAATTAGCGACGGTTTTTACGCTAAAATTAGCGACGGTTAAATAAAAACCGTCGCTAATTTTAAATTAGCGACGGTTTAATAAAAACCGTCGCTAAATATTGCAACGTTTTCCAAAACCGTTGTTGTTTGTCAAAAAACCACGCTAATCGACAACGGTTTCTTCAAACCGTTGTCCATTGTCCAAAAAAACACGCTAATAGACAACGGTTCATAGAACTGTTGTCGTTGACCCTAAAAAAACGCTCAAAGACAACTGTTTTATAAAACCGTTGTCATTGATCCCAAAAACCGTTGTCTTTGACCCCAAAAAGACAACGATTTTTAAAAACCGTTGTCTTTGCCCCCCAAAAGACAACGGTTTTCGATAAAACCATTGTTAAAAAACATACGACAACGGTTTTTGTGAAAAACCCTTGTCGTATGTGCGTTGTTGTGTGCAGAATTTCTTGTAGTGAAAATAGGACTAAGATTCACGACCTTGCCTTGCTCAAAACTCCCGATTACCGCTGCAATCAAGGTCGACTGGACTTGGGCTACCTTCGCTGGTCCTCGGTGACGGCGAACCGATGTGCAGCGGCTTTGATTCGGCTGGGAAAAAAGAGGGCGCCGGGAGAGGGTTTGGTGTGTGTCTGTGTGTGTCGCGACTTCTATTAGGTATAAAGTGTGTGTTATGCTAGAAGTGTGTGGGGATAAGTTGGGATATTGGTTTTTTTAACAACAGTTTTTTAAACACTGTTGTTAAAGGATTTAGAATGTTGCTTTCAAAGCTAATTTTTTTAGTAATACGACAACTGTTTTTTTTAAATCGTTGTCTTAGGCCTTAAAAATGTACATAGACAACGATGTTATAAACCGTTGTCGTAGCTACTAAAAAAATCGTTGTCTTTCACTGACATTAATAGACAACGGTTTTAAAAACCGTACCGTTGTCTTAGATACATGAAAACGCGCTCATAGACAACGGTATTAATAGCCGTTGTCGTAGCTACTAAAAAAACCCGTTCATAGACAACGGTATTAACAAAAACCGTTGTCTTAACAAAAACCATTGTCTTAGCTAAATAAAAAACCAGCACAAATACAACGGTTTTGAAAACCGTTGTCTTAGCAAAAAAAAAAACGCCCATAGACAATGGTTTGGTAAAATCGTTGTCATTAACCCATAAAAGACAACGATTTTTAAAAAACTGTTGTGTTTGACAAGGAAAAAATTCACAAATACAACGGTTTTCGTTAAAACCGTTGTTAAAAGAAAAAATACAACGATTTCTGATAAAACCGTTGTCTTTTGAGTGTGGTTTAATGTGGAATTTCTTGTAGTGCTCGAAATATTTGGAGCCTTGTGAATCATTCACCAAAGGTAAAAGTTTTAAACATCCTATGTATGTTTAATTATTAAAATCATACGAGTGCTCAAACAAATATATCTTGAATGTCAAGATTTAAAAATTTTAAAAATTCCGCTTCGTTTTGGGCACGAGAAAACCGAGATCCAACACATAGTTCAACACATGCGAAGGATTCGACATGTACTTTCGCAGCATAGAGACGTGAAACACATTATGAACTCCCGCCAGATTCGACGGTAATGCAACTCTGTAGGCAAGTGTCCCGACTCTCTCTAGGATCTCGAAGGGTCCGATGAATCTAGGGCTAAGCTTGTCCTTCTTCCCGAACCTCATCACCCCTTCATCGGTGCGACCTTCAAAAATACATGATCCCCTACTGCGAACTCGAGATCTCGCCGCCTCTAATCTGCATAAATTTTCTGACGGCTCTAAGAGGTCCTCATCTTGTCTCGAATCCTGACCACTAACTCTGTTGTTTGCTTGAAAATATCCGGACCCAAATCTGCTCTCTCTCCTACCTCATCCCAATACACTGACAACCTACACTTCCTCCCGTAAAGTGCCTCGTATGGAGCCATACCGATCGATGCTTAAAACTGTTGTTGTATGAGAACTCCACAAGAGGTAACTTCGGCTCCCAGCTGTCCTGGATGTAGATCATGCAAGCTCGGAGTAGGTCCTTCAGAATCTGAATCACTCTCTCTGACTGTCCGTCTGTCTGAGGATGGAAAGCAGTACTGAACAGTAACTTAGTACCCAACGCCAGAAGTAGACTCTTCCAAAACGCTGACGTGAACCTCGGATCCTTGTCAGATCTCGAATTTACTCTATCTCTGAAATCACAAAGGGGACCGTTAGGGGGTCGGGGGATGTTTCGACGTAACCCCTCCGACGCTCAAATGAGAGACTGAGAATATAATGAGAGAGCAGCTAAAGGTGCTCTTAAAAATCAATATAGTGAATGAATGAATTTAACGCTCAAACCTGATATTTATAGGAGAATACTTGGGCTTGTCATGGACCACCTACTTTGGATAGAAATGAGTCGGGGACCCAAAGTCTGGTGGACCTATTCATAGAATATGCTGCGTGATAAAATGAGCTTAATAAAACATAGACTTAGGCTACAAACAATCTCTTTATCCTACCTCAACTCCCGTACAAAGTGGTATATATTGTGTTGCTCTGACAGCAATGATCTAAATTTATTAGCTCTTGTGGAGCAACAAGAAAATATGCATATTGACATGTCCCAGAAGATGTAAGCTCCACATGCCTGAAATTTCCATTTGATCTCACATAACCAAAAGATGTAAATCTCACAAGATCGAATAATTTTGGGCAATTGATTACAGAGTGATGATAGGGTTCGGATGCCACCTCGAAGTCGTTAAATGGAGTTGATCCTTCGTATTCAACGAGGGGCCTGGCTTTTTCAAGTGCAGAGCAATCATGTGGCCCACTCGAGCTGTAGTTTGACAAATTTTTTTTATTTTTATTTATTTTTATCTGAACTTATATTTGTTTTGAGTAGCTCAATTAGAAAAAATTTGAGAAGTTAAAAATTTTTTTGACCAAGTAGAAAAAGAAATATAAAGTCCGGTAAAATTAATATTTTAATCCAAAAAACCTAATTTATGTAAATTTAATTGACATGTATTTTTTTTTTAATTGAGAACCAAAAATATGGCTCGGTTAATCATGCTAGATGGGTGTATAATAATTCAACTGTGTAGTATTGAAAAACCGTAAGCAAATGAATCATGAGGTCTTTGAACCAACGTACGTAACGTCCATAGCACATCATCCTCCATTTTGCCTGAAAAGCCAAAAGAGCGTTCGGACCTCTACACCTTTTGTTTGGTTATTCGTTAAAATTTATTACATTGAAAATGACATATAATTGATGGAGTTGAGACCTTTATTAGATATATCAGGTACGATAATTTCACCATAAAAATCAAAATTCAATCGAATCCGAATCGAAATCGATAACGAAGACCTAAAAAGAACTACGAAATTGTGTATTACAAGTATTAATGCCGATTCTATTTATTTTAGGCTGATAAAAAATGAAGTACATAGCTCATATTAAAATTTTCATATCTAATTAGTATGTAAATTAAATCATTTTATATTTCGAATATAAAACTAATATTTCGCCACATTTCCATAAAGTTGCACGTATAATTATTTCTGAAATTCAGAAGAAATTATTATTATTATTTATTATTTATAAAGGATAAATAGAAATATATATAATATAACAAAACAAAACAAAATAAATAAAATAAGATGATTGATTATTTCTTTTCTCCTGGCTTCTTATCTTCTTTCTTCTCCTCTTTGATGTCTTCCTTCTTCTCTTCTTTCTTTTCTTCTTTCTTCTCTTCTTTCTTTTCCTCCTTCTTCTCTTCCTTCGCCGGCCCGACCGAAACTATGTCCACCTTCCCCACCTTCTTCAGCTTCTTAACGACCGCCACCGCATCCATTTCTCCGATCACTGTCAGCTTCTGATCCTTCAAATCAGCAGCTATGGAGTCCACCCCTTCATTTTTACAAGTGCAAATTCATTGATTCCGATTATGAAACAAGCAATTTTTATCGGCTGTATGTGTATTTCACTGTTGATTTTGTTTTGCCATAACAAATTAAAAATATCGCGAATCATTCTGGGCTATACGGGTTAAACTTGAACATAGATCATAAAGATAGAACATGGGGGTGGGGGGTTCGGAATTTGAATGTACCAAAAATATCAGCAGCTGCCTCTATGGCTCTCTGTTTCGTCTTCTCATCAGTCATCGTCAAAACCTTCAGCACCACCTTCTGTTACCACAAACACAAACCCAAACTTGAGAGATATACATATATGTATGTATACACACACGCACACACAGAAAGATAGAAGACAATACCTGAGCCATTAGAGGAGAGAAGGTATGGGGAATTGGAGGAAAAAAGGTGGAGAAAACTCTGAAATCTATNGAGAGAATATTTTTGAAAAAATACCAAGAGTACCCTTATTCTCTAATTTTATTTTATTGATCCTCGCGCTTCACGAAATGGTATCAGAGCTTTAGGTTAATTTATTTCAAACACAAAATTTATTGTTACAAAGAAACGAAATGTTTGAGGAGGAGAATTTCGAAAATTATGAATCCGAACTTAGGTTCGAGAAAAATAATTTACAAGAATTATTCCAATATTTTGGAATATAAACAAGGGAATCTAACTACTGTTAGATATCAGAAATAGAAAGTGAAGAATCAGCACCATCAGGTAAACTTATGATTCAATCTAATAAGTTTATGGAAATTATACCAGATTCTTCTAAGCTCTCTTTAGATCTTAGAGAAATTCAGAAAACAGTACAAAACTATGGCAATATGCTATATTTTGTACCGCAACGAGTTTAAAAAATCCTTGAAAACAAGGAAGAAATTCTTGGAATATTAAAGGATATTCAAACAAGAATTCAGAAACTAGAACAACAACCGGGTTCTAGTAAAAGAACTTCAGGAGGTTGGTTACCAACATCATTTGGCACTGAACCTTTGTTACATCAACAAGGGAAAGCCAGAGTGGTGTCAAAACCTTTGACTGAAGAAGAAAAGATGATCAATCTAATTAAGTCTGTCTCAGAAAAGAAATTAATCTGATGACAACTTTAGAAAGGATTGGTCTGGAGGATCTACAAGAACTTGCGGAATCTTTCGCAAATCTCAAAGTGGTAGATCTAAAGATGAACACAGCAGGAGGTGAAACACCTGCTATAACTTAGTCATCTTCACAGGAACCACCAAGGGAAAGTGTGGGATCTCAAAATATACACATGAGAGAATCTCAAACTGATTTCCATACTTGTGGAGGTTCACACCCTGCGGGAACAAGTACAAGGAGAACTCAAATTCCCTTGTACCAAACACCCTATGGGAAAACTGTTTGAGATCCTATACATCCTTACGGGGTTATGCTTAACCTTGATGTATTAGATTTCAAAAACAGGGAAGAACTCATAGATGACTGGACATCCGCTATGAGAATCGCAGCAGGGACACTTGATCTCAACAGAGAAGGATTCATTAAACTTCTAGAAATGAGTCTTATGGGATCAGTGAAAATTGCTTGGGACATGACTTCGGTGGAAACCAAAGAATCAGTCCTAGCAGGTGAATCTCTTAGCGAGATTGCAGGAAGAATGGCTACCCTATTTAAAGCACAATTTATAGGGGTAGACTATTTTAATAGTCAAGACACAGAGAAGAGGAAGAAATATACTCAAGCTCTGTATAGTCTTGAATTACATGATATATGTTTAGTGGATGAATACATTATGTTATTCACTAAATATAGATGGAATTCGGGAGTCGAAGAAGACATAGCTATGCAGCTTTTCTTCGCAAAAATGCCAAGTCCCTGGAGAGAAATGCTCATAAGGGAATATGTACCTGGAAATCCAGATACATTGGCACGAAGAGCCTCTTTCCTTAAAGGAAAATTGGCAGAATGGTGTCATTTGGCAGCATTACAAAAAAATTACAAACGCTTAAGGGGTATCAACAAAAGAACTCCTCTGTGTTGTAAGGAAAATGATCTTCCAACAATTATTGGAAGTAAACCACAAAAACATAGAAGGAAAAGTCTCAGAACTCATCCTTATGCTAGAAGTGGAAGAAGTTCTTGGAAACCAAGAACAATATGGTCCAGACAAAAGGCCAGATCTTATAAATCTGGACAAAGAAGCGGACCATCAAGGAGTAGGACATCTTCCCAAGCATCGAGTACATCTCGAAGCACAGGAAGAACACCTACAAAGAAAACTTTCAGAAGAGCTAATACACGAGCTAATGAAAGTTTTAAGGATTGTAATTGCTGGACATGTGGAGCAAGAGGATATATCTCGACCAACTGTCCAGAAAATGAAAAAAGAGGTATTAAACGCTTCGATCCAACTCCGGATATTGAAGAAGCAGTTTACTATCAAGATCTTATTCAGGTATACCGATTTGAGGACATTGCCTCAGATGAGAGTATATATGAAGAAGAAGAAGTTTTAAGTCAGGGAGAATCCGATGGAACTGAATCGGAATCTGACTGAAAACGAGGTGTTTCGACACGAAACACATGAGGATTTGTCTGGGTTCTTTAGCCAGACAACAATATCTAATAACATGGTTCAAAGGATCATGAAAAAAAAATCCTAGTCTACAGAGATATCAAGGATTCTCTGCAGGACATGTAGAAAAGTTCTTAGGAAATCTTGGCCTAAGAAATAAAAAGCATCATCTGATCTATAAAGTTTCAGAAGGGAAATGGCAATCCCAATGGAACTTACGGGAAATAGAATGGAGATGCAATTAATTCCTTCTGAGGAAATAAAGGAGGAATTACAAAAACTCAAGATCGAAGTAGCAAGGACTATGTCCTGGATTCATATTGGAGCAATCCAAATTATGATAAAAGCTACTTTCAAAGAAGGTATAGATTCACCCATTAATATTGCTATATGCGATAAAAGAATGGGGAACCTTCAAGATTCAGTACTGGGAATTATCTCAGGAAATCTCTGTGCAGGAAAGATTGTAGGAGTTATCTATCCAAGGATAGCCTACAACCCGGCAGATCGAGATTTTAGTCGAGCCTTGACATTGCATCAAAATTTCAAGGAAAAAAGACTGATGAAGGAAGGTAATAGACCATATTTTATTACCTATCAAATCTCATATGCTTTATCTAATACACATCATTCAGAATTGTTTATTAGAAATGAGTTTATTGAGATACCAGAAATATGCGGAAAAGTTGCTCAGGCAATTTATCCGGAACGAATTGAATTTCCTGTAATACAGGAAACAGATATCCAAATACAAGACAAATCGATCCTACAAAGGAATCAGAGTCTTATATTGGAATCAAGAAGAATATCTTTTCAGGGAGATAGAATAACAAGCTACAGATGGGGAAAAACTCCTGTCCAAGAAACCCAACATGAGCTAAAAAATTTTTCAACAATAGGAAAACTTAGATGCCCAGAAGGGTGGAAGGAAGTCGAAATAGTATTTGATATTACGAAACAAAAGAATCAATTTCCTTGTAATACCATCTACTATTTAGAACAACCTATGATAGGAACTTACCAAGGAATGATCCAAGTATGAGAATTGGAAGTTAATATTACAGGGATTCCAGGAAAAGAACCAGATCAATTGGTTCTTGGACTAGAGTTTCTTGAGGAACATAAACCTTGGAAACGTTTAGAGTATGGAATGGAGTTTATGGCAGAGGATAAGATTTGGAAAATCCAATGACCACAAGTCCATTCTCCATATACATTCCAGTCGGAATGTTATATGAACAATATAAGGCAGAATATTTTGCTGCTTATATTGATTCAGGTGCTGGAATTTGTACAGCAAAACGAGGAGTTTTTCCAACAAGTTTGGAAGAAGAATTACCAAAGATTGCTGGAAGGGATTTTTCCAGAAAAATCTTAATCTTATGTAAAGGGATTAAGATGACTTAAATCATGATTGGAGGTGCTGGGCAAACACCTTGGTACAAGGTGAAAACACCACCAATTTATTTTCATGATACAGGAGCTGATATTTTACTAGGAAACAATTTCCTACAAATGTTCAAATCATATACTCAAGAAAATGAGACTAGAAGATTAGTGTTTACAACTCCTTGTAACCACAAAATTATAGTCCAGAGACTAAGAGAGACATTTTACAGAAAATTGCCGATCCAGTTTCGCAGCAAGCGTGGTGATTCAGGACAACTTCTGAACCCCAAAATGAAAGATTCTAGAAGGTTTGGGGAAACAATGCTCCAGTTGAGAGCAGATAAAACTCTCCAACCAGAAGATATGGAATACCTGAAGATAACTTTACATCAGAATGAAGTAGAGTTTGAATCTAAGGTATCCCTAGAAGATGTCAAGAAGAGGATCAAAGAAAATTACAATGAAGATCCTTTGGCATGGTGGGAAGAAATCAACTAAAAGCTTGCCTTAAAATTATGGAAGGCAAAGAGTATGAATTTGTCCGTTGCAAGCCTATCCCAATGAATATCATAGATCAAAAGGATATGCAGATTATAATCAAGGAACATTTGGACCTCGGTTTAATCAAAGCAGGAATGTCACCATATAGCAGTTCAGGTTTTTTGGTAAGAAATCATGGTGAAATAAAACGAGGAAAACCCAGATTAGTTATTAATTATCAAGAAATTAATAAGATTCTGGAGTTTGATGGGTATTTTATACCTAGTAGAGAACATCTAATAAGTTGCATACGCAACGCCAAGATATTCTCTAAGTTCGACTGTAAGTCTGGATTTTACCAGATTAGGATGCAAGAAGAAAGCAAGAAATTCACAGCTTTCTCTACACCACAAGGACATTATATTTGGGAGGTATTACCAATGGGATTGGCTAATTCACCTCAGATATTTCAAAGAAAAATGGATAAACTTTTTAAAGATTATTTTAAATTTATGTTTGTTTATATTGACGATGTTTTAATAGCATCTAAAGATATGAATGAACATGTTAAGCATTTGGAGATTTTCTCCAATGTTTGTAGAAAAGAAGGACTGGTTTTATCTGAAAAGAAAGCAGTCATTGCGACAAGAAAGATTGAATTCCTCGGAATTAAAATCGATGAATCAGGAATTATTCTGCAAGAACACATAGTGGAAAAAGTGCACAATTTTCCAGAAAGTCTCAAAGACAAGAAGCAACTTCAAAGTTTTTTAGGAGTTGTTAATTTTGCTGGGATGTTTATTAAAAACCTAGCAAAACACAGGAAAGTCTTTAGTCCATTATTGAAAAAAGATGCTAGATTTATATGGACAGATGAACACACAAAAGGACTATGCCAATTAAAGAAGATTTGTAAGAATCTTCCAAAAATGGCTATTCCTCAAGATGAGGATAATCTGGTATTGTATACCGATGCCAGTGATCATTGGTGGGCAGCAGTTCTTACTAAGCTCACACCAGAGGGAGAACAACCATGCAGATATTGTAGCGGTTTATTCTCAGATGCAGAAGCCATAAGATGGCATATCAACGAAAAGGAATTTTATGCAGTAAAAAGAGCTTTTGAAAAATGGCCATTATTTTTACTTGCAAAGAAATTCACTTTGAAAGTTGATAACACACAGGTGAAAGCGTTCTTAAGGAATAGAATTGAATCTAAACCTGAGAAGGCCAGATTATTAAGATGGCAGGCATTATGTCAAAATTATATTTTTGATATTATGATAATTAAATCTCATGAAAATATTCTTGCAGATTTTTTAACAAGAGATGGACAGCATTGACATTGATGCTATTATCAAGATGCAGAGGCATTTGAGGGAACACCTTGAAATGCTTCAAACCGAGTTCAACAAGTTGGCCGTAAACGCAGAAGTTGCGGGAAGGCTACAACAAGCCGATAAGAGAATTGTCTCTGATCGAATTACAGGATGTTTACAGGCATATACTCAGTTATGGTCTGTAATGCAAAGGCCTATCCTCCAAGGCATTGAGAAACCATTGGTTTCCCAAATGGAGAGTTTTCGAGTACAGGACTCTATACCTGTAGCGGGGGATTCAAATACCCCTTGCACAAGTGTTAAGTCGGGATCATCTATAGATGAGTCGGCTAAAACAAAAATTGAGACTCCAGATCCTTATCTCGAGTCCTCAAGTCAACCCTTCACCTCGGGGATTGAAGAGGGAGAGATCAACCTTAGGCCTCGTACTGACAAAGGCAAAACTAAGGTTGGTACTAATGAAAATGCAATTTCTCCATTTCAGGTTTACCAACAGAATTGGGAGAAATTAAACACAAGAATTGGCATCAACCCAGCCATGGTTCGAGTTGATGTTGCAGGAAAATATCCTAGGGTATGGATGAAACAAAATTCATATCCAAAGGAGGTCAAAGCCTGGTATGAATTTGGGGCTCTTGCCTCAGTTTATACTACTTCGCCCAGCTTCCCGGAGATATCAGCATTACCAAAATGGATTCAGGAAGCTGTTCATGAGACTTGGGCAAATAATGGTCATTTGTCTAGAGGAGATGTTTTGGAACTATACTTTTTCAGTACAGCACCAGAACCAGCAGGAAAAGGCTCACACGAAGCCTTTCATTTTATCAAGCTAAGGAGGCCAGACGTGAATTCTCAAAAATTTATAAAGGATCCTCCTACAAATGAAAACCCCTTAGTCTCTTTATTTAATGAAGATAACATATCTACCAGGAGAGCATGAGGTATCTGGGTCTGTCTCACAGAGATGGACAAAGTCAAGTTTCCATTTAAGTTTTACCAAAATTCTTTAAATGGATCATTCCTGTTAAACACTATGACAGGAAAAACTACAAGTTTTGCAGAGGACCTATTCGAAAAGAAAAGAAATCTTCTATGGAACAGCAAGCTGCCGGCCAGTAAAGAGACTCGCCGAAAATTCTGTAATATGGCACATATAGGAAGATGGTCAGAAAACATCTGTCTTGAATGCCAGAATCAGAAAGAACTGGAGTTCGGTAAGGGTTTCAAACCGAGATCTGATCGGAAACATTCTACCGAAGCAAGGACAAGCGGGGAAGGACCACATTCACATTTTCCTCGAGGATACAAAAAGCCCAAGATTCCTCGACAAAATTAAAAGAGACATGTGACCAAGCCCACTCACCAAAAAGAAAATCCACCATGTGAGTGGAAGGACAGGACCACCAATAATCGGTGGAAAAATGACAAAGAACATCGGATACCTTATCTTTAAAGATAAAGGAAATCCAATCAAAACAATGCACTGGACCCAAAAATTTACAATATAAATACGGGTAATTTGGAACCAGTAAAACACACCAGAAACATCAAAACTCAAAGATGTATAAAGTATATCTTAAAGTTTTGAAAAGAAGGATAAATTACAAGAGAAGTGAAGCTGCTGATCTCAGATCAATAATTAAGATGTAAAAAGAAAAGGGTGATGAGATAACAGCAGATCTATTCCAGACTCATCTCTATTGGTATCTCGGAGAATTAAAAAAAAGATGAGAAGTTGATTGCTAGATTAATAATCTAGAAAAAGACAAGAAAAGTGGAAGGACCATTCAACCACTACATGGTCCCAAGGCAAGCTGTAAAGGCTTATCAAGATTTGAAGTCCGAGTTTCAAATCCGAAGAAGCCTTCTATAAATAAAGAAGGAAGAAGGAAGTGAAGATCATCGAACATTTTCCTCATTTCTTTCAATCATAAGTTGTAATATTTTCTCTTTCAAGTTTATGTGTTTTTCAAGTTCGGCTACTATAAGTAGCTAAGCAAGTTCCTCCTCCTCTACAGGAGGTTTCAATGTAATAAAAAATGTTTGTGTTTGAATAAAGAGATCTTTGCTCTTAGCCCCTCTCATGTATTATTTTCAAAATTTTATCTTTTACTGTACACTCTAAGGTAGGAAACGAATTAGAGTTGTGCTAAGTGCTGCTGAAGGAATCTGCGTCTGTAACCATCGGTTGCGATCGTGTGGTTGAATTGTGAGGAGCAGTTCGTAAAATACGGTGGATATAACCCGGTGGCATTCTGGTCAAAAAGGTATAAGATTTAATTTATTTTACGGAAGCATGATGGGCCTTTAATTTTAAAAAAAAATCAATGTAATTAAAATTAAGGTTGAGGGGTATTTTAGGAAAAATTTGAAAACTAGGTACCAAATCCAAAGTTAAAAAACTTTGGGTACTGATACACAAGTTGCCCAATTTTATTTATATATGTATTCACGTGTGATATTTTTGGATCTATATATTTTACTAGATCATTTATAGTTTTATAATCATATTTTTTTGATAAATTTTAGTCATTTTTTTCAAAATTTTATAATTAAATGACAAATAATTTTGTTAAACTTTTGTAAATATGTAGTTAAAAAAAACTTTCTCGATATGTACGTATGTTTGATATCATAATCATAAATTTTAATAATAATATTAGTTATATAGTTAAATAGTTTTGACGAAAAAAACTACAATTAATCAAAAAACATAATTATATTATTATAATTTATTAAACGAAATATACAAAACTAAAAATATTACAAATCAAAATATATATGATTAAAATTAACATTTTGTCTTTATTTTATTCAAAAAATTGGAAGCCGCTAGAAGCAAAAAGCGTTTCTTTTTATTAGGTCTATTTAATTTAAGAAGCTTTCACTTGTTTTTCTCTCAGTGAAGGAAATCTAACGAGATTGTGGGAATAGAATGAGAGGAATTAAAAGACTTGGTGGCATATTATATTATGAATAAAAAATAAATTGGTACATGGACAATTGGATAAACAGAAAATTGGTATACGAACTATTGTTGATGGTTTATGTTAGTGTATCATTTTTCCGCTCCTTAGAAGTTTTAATTTTTTTTTTTTCGACAATTGAAACTGTCCTTGGGCGTAGTGTGTTAAACCAATCCATATAGTGTTTAGTTTTTATATGTGCGCGTATATAACACTGTACACAAAACCAATCCTGGTTTGGCGGAGATGACCCTTCTTGTATATCCCTACGAACGAATCTTCATCGTGTTGATCATCAAATCCGATCCACGATCAGAAACTGTGTTCCACGAT
Organism: Primulina huaijiensis; assembly: GCF_012295235.1. Classification (NCBI taxonomy): domain Eukaryota; kingdom Viridiplantae; phylum Streptophyta; class Magnoliopsida; order Lamiales; family Gesneriaceae; genus Primulina; species Primulina huaijiensis. The sequence goes on along the minus strand of NW_027356901.1, from coordinate 14,576 downwards.
CAGAAACTGTGTTCTTCTCTTGAATCGCACTAGAGAAGCCAAACAGTTATGGGGTAGATTTGCACTTTAAATAGTTAATTAACACACTAACAAAACCTTGGTCCATTAAGAAAGTTAATTAGGATCATTAAGTCCATTAGTGCTTAATTAAAATATTTTGTTTAATGAAGTTTGTGAAATTATTAGCCGGGTTGCCTAAACGTTCGCATTTTTGTTGAAAATCCAACATCGATAAAAATTACGTCCCAACGTATATAATCATCTCAAAATTCCTTATTTTCAAAAAATAAGAAAAAGCATCAACCATATTTTAAATAATTAAAAATAATTATTTAATAAAAACATTTTCTATTTTTCAGCTTTCGGTCTCCGTTACTCGATCGCAAATCGAATAACCTTTAAAAATACATTTTAATGCAACCATGTAGTAAAATATATTTTAAACATGTCAACATGCACAACATAATTAATTTATGCAATTAAAACAATTAATTGAAATACACAAGGAATTTAATAACTTGAATGCATGTAGTTCGCGTGGGCCTTCAAATTTTTGGGGGTGTTACAGCCTAGGCACCATGCACCAGCGCAGCGGCGCTACAAGGGCTGAAATATGTTGAAAAATAATAAATTGATTTTAAAGAATAAAATATGACATATCTTGGTCATATGAAGTTCAAATGATTTGACATTTGGATATAACGTAGAAAACTCAAAGATATAGAAGTTTCATGTTTTGAGTTTTGGAAAATTTGATCGTTTGACTAGTCCAAAAAGATATACCGATGTGAAAATGTTAAATAGTATATATTATATTATATTATTTTATTTTATTAATATAATATAATATTAAAAAAAAGAAAAAAAATAGATAAATATGAAATTTACGTGAGAATTTGCATTTCAGTTGACAGAAAGTTTCGAGAGAGAGGAATAGAAGTTCTGATTTTTCTTTTCGGTCTTGCGACTTATCGGTTTATCCAATCGACGAACCTACTTCAGTTCTGTGATAGTTGACACGAGGTCTTCGATTTGAGGTATAAATTTTATAGTTTTGGTGATGTTTGAAATTAATCGATTTTTGGAATAAATTCGATAAATTGCTAAATCATACAGAAACTGAAGATTGTTGAATAGTGTATGATTTTAACGAAGAAGAGATGATTATAGTGATGTTATTTTGAATTATTCTCAATTTATTATAATTAGAGAATTTTAATCGTTGGATTGAGATTGAAGATTTATTTGTCAGTTATTATTAATTCTGATAAATAGATGCGGTAAAATAACCGATAAGAAATTAAGTTTTGAAGTTATGCTATGATTTGACTTTGATATGAATTTTTGAAGTTTCAAAAGATATTTGAAACTTATATTATTGATTTTGAATTATGTTATTGATTGAAATGAATATGTTATTGATGTAGATAGATTATTATACTGATATCTTCAAGCTACATCGACTGGAACGAAGAATTGAGGTATGTTTTGACCGGATAACATACGACATGCATCTATATTATATGATATATGTTTGATTGATTGGATTGAGATTACATGTCTATATGCCTTATTTGTTGAGTTGATGTGGCATACATGACATGCACGTTGAGCTATGATCCTTGGATACCCTGATATGATTAGATTTGATTCTGGGGTTTGTGAACACGATGTTATGTTTGGTATTACATGACCCTTAAAGCATAGTCATTTGTGGCCTCGATGATTGATTGAGATTTTGGATTTGATGACGCTTTGTCGACGTTATCATATGAGTATCCTTGATTGAGGCCGGTGTGCCAGCTCGAGCATTGATTTGATAGCGATTCGATTGATTCTGACATGTGCTCAGTGGATGGGCATTTGACCTGATACCTCCACGACATACATGCATTGCATATCATATATCATTGTTTAGATATCTGTGGTATATATTGTGGTTGCTTCAGACTGATCTTTGTTCACCCCAGAGGAGGCTGTTGTTGTCTTTGTATGTTGACAATGACAGGTACTTCAGGTTACCAGGAGACCGGAGATGGTACTTCTGGAGGGAGTCATGATTGATTTGAGATTTCGTGGTCTTTCCCAGTATATATGTATATGTATCTATATACCGGGGTATGTCCCGAGGATATGAGTTTGTTTGTATGTATTTGATCTGGATTATGTGTGGGCTTGTTTTATATTGTAACATATTAAGACGAGACTATATTATATACTATTTTTAGTATTATAATTATAGTTGACATGTTTTGGGCTCATGGTAAAGGAAATTTAAACTCGTTTTCTGCTGTAATAAATAACCCTAATCAAATTGCATTGTAATAACGATTAGGAGTTAAAGGCCCCACACGGAGTGGTATCAGAGCATAACTGGGAATGCTCGATTGAGTCTTGTGTACACTTAAATAGGCACAAATGAATTGTGCGCTTATGTTTGATTTATTTGTATTACTTGCTCCTACTTGACTTAGTTTGAGTAAGTTGTTGATGAGATTGATGATATGAGATGATGATGATGTGACATTGATATTGATTTGTGATATTCATCCTCTAATTTGTAGGTGGATCTCACAAATGAAACTACGAGTAGTAGTACTGAGAGAATGGTTGGACAATTCGAAGGAATATCCATGGATCTGGTGATGGATCGATTCCAGGATCTGAAACCACCGAGGTTCTTTGCCACTGAGAGTGCAGAAAGAGCTGAGGCCTGGTTGAAAGATATCGAGCACTTGTTTAATATCGTTGAATACTCTCAGGCTCGGCGAATGAAACTTGCTCTTTATCAGTTGAAGGACCGAGCAAAATCTTGGTGGGAAGCCGCTGAGATTGCACTGAAAGAGGCCGAGATTGAAGTCACATGGGATGTCTTCAAGGCCCAGTTTTTGGAGCAGTATTCCCCTTCTTCTTATTACACTACTCAGGAGAATGAATTCAATAGTCTGCAGCAGGGAACGATGACTGTTGTAGAATATGCTTCGAAGTTTTATACATTGTTGAAGTATGCACCTCACGTAGCTGCGAATGCAAAAACAAAATATAACAGGTTTGTGAATGGATTGCATCCTGCTATATATACTTTTGTCATTTCGGGTTTGCCTACCAGATACGCAGAGGCAGTTGAACGAGCAAAGGCAGCTGAAGCTGGAATACGGAGAGGAGGTCCACAGTATACTCCTCCACCTCCAGTGACAGCTCAGCAGCCTACCTTGTGTCCGAGAGGTAGGAAGTTTAAGAAGACTGGTTCCACTGTTTCTTCATCTTCTTCTAGTTCCAGTGGATCCCAGAGAGGGAGTCCCATGATTGCCCCTTATTGTAGTTATTGTGGATGCAAACATACTATCGAACAGTGTCGAGGTATGTTTGGTACTTGTTATCATTGTGGACAGGAAAGTCATTTTTCTCGTGTATGTCCGAATAGGGGTACGACTTCTGCCCAATCTCAGCCAGGATTTAGAAGTGGCCCCAGTATGATGAGACCTACTGTTCATGTTCCCTTTTCCCAGCAGTCGAATGTTGCACGATATCGAGGACCTGATAGTCAGAATACCCAAGTTCCTCCTCAAGTTAGAGTGTATGCTATGACCGAAGATCAAGCGAAAGAAGCTCCTGGTGGTGTGATTGCAGGTATTTGCATGCTTTGCGATTATCCTGCACGTATGTTATTTGATACATGAGCATCTCATTCATTCATATCTCATGCATTTGTTGCATCACATGATATTATGTGTACTCCTTTGTATGATACATTGTCGATAGCCACGCCAGCAGGAAAGATTATTCTGTCTGAGCAAGTTGTGCAGAATTGTGTATTGATATACGAGGACAATGTGCTGTTTCTGAATTTGATTGTCCTTCCAACGCACGACTTTGATTGTATTGTTGGCATGGATATCTTGACGACAAATCGAGCTACTGTCGATTGTTTTCATGGAGTGGTTCGATTTCGACCCGTTGATGGACCCAAATGGAATTTTTATGGCAAGGGTTCCCAAGCCAAAATTCTTTTGGTATCCTCTCTGGAAATGTCTCTACTTTTGATTAGCAGGGATGAAGGTTATCTTATCTACTCTGTGGATGTATCGAAGAAGGAGCCTTCTTTATCTGATATTCATGTTGCGAAAGAATTTCCGGATGTATTTCTCAATGAGATTCCTGACTTTCCACCTCATCAAGAAGTTGAATTTAGTATTGATCTTATGCCGGGAATTGCGCCTATATCTAAAGCTCCTTATCGCATGGCACCTCTTGAATTGAAAGAATTGAAAGAACAATTACAGGATCTTCTCGATAAGGGATATATTCGATCGAGTGTATCACCTTGGGGAGCTCCAGTTTTATTTGTTCGGAAGAAAGATGGTACTATGCGAATGTGTATCGATTACAGGCAATTGAATCGGGCTACTGTGAAAAACAAGTACCCACTTCCTCGTATTGATGATATCTTTGATCAGCTTCAGGGTACTTCTGTCTACTCGAAGATTGATTTTCGTTCTGGGTATCATCAAGTACGTGTTCGAGAAGAAGATGTGCCTAAAACTGCTTTTCGTACCAGGTATGGCCACTATGAATTTTTGGTTATGCCTTTCGGTCTCACGAATGCTTCTGCCGTCTTTATGGATTTAATGAATCGTATCTTTCGAGATTATCTTGACCAATTCGTTATCGTATTTATCGATGATATTCTTGTCTATTCGGAATCGAAAAAGGAGCATGCTGAACATCTGAGACTGGTACTTCAAATTCTTCGCAATGGCCATTTATATGCTAAATTGTCCAAATGCGAATTCTGGATGGATCGAGTGGTATTTTTAGGCCACGTCATTTCGAGACATGGAATATCTGTTGATCCTGTGAAGGTTGAAGCTGTATTGAATTGGCCGAGACCTATGAATGTCCCTGAGATCCGTAGCTTCATGGGTTTAGCTGGTTATTATCGTCGTTTTATTGACGGATTTTCGAAAATAGCTAAACCTATTACTCAACTGACACAGAAGAATCAGCGATTCATTTGGTCAGATGAATGTGAAGCTAGTTTTCTTGAATTGAAGACGAGATTGACCACAGCACCTGTGCTTACTATTCCCTCAGGTACCTGAGGATTTGTAGTGTGTACAGATGCGTCTGGTAAAGGTTTGAGTTATTTCTGATGCAACATGGCAAGGTGATTGCTTATGCGTCTCTTCAATTGAAATCTCATGAAACTCGTTATTCTGTTCATTATCTGGAATTCCCCGTAATGTCGAGTGCAACAAATTCGAGCTTTGTCAAGTTTGACATGGTGGTACTAAAAAAAATTATGATGCATTTTATTAGTTAATGAATATTGCAATACAAAGTAATGGATAAACAACAAATACAAACATTCGTAAAAATAAAGAAAACACACGAGGAGGATATTCTTCGATAAGTACAAGATTCGTGAGTATTATAACCAAAATAATTAAAAATAACTTTGTGAAAGCCATCTTCTTTTTTCTTCCAAAATTTGATGAAGAATAATTTTAGAGAAGAAGAGAAAGTTGGAGTGATTGAATGTGTTTGTGAGATCATATTTATAGGGCAAAAACTAGCCGTTTTGTTATTGTTTATGACCGTTGGTGTACAAAAAAATAAATATATGTATTTGTATAATTTTATGGTAATAATATGGTGTATATAACATTAGTCATGTTTAAACAATTATGTATATCATATCACATTATTATAATGAGGTGTCATAAGATATTTTGTTTAAAAATCTTATAGGCTTTTATACTTGTCATATCCCTTACCGGGAGTGTGGGATGTCGTCTTAACATCCTCCCGGGATTTATAACAAGTTTTTTGAAAAATTTATTTTTATTATTTATAATAACATTATATTATATATTAAATATATACACAATAAATAAATAAACAATAAAACAAATATTTTTACTTTTGTTACCTTTTTCTTCTGTTTTGGAGCTTGGAAAAATATGGAGGACTTTTAGAGCTTCGTGCTGATAACGTGTTGTGAAAAAGTAAAAATTTATGGTAAAAAGTAAAAATCTCAAACTATCAAAATTATCACACTACACACCTTATAATATTTTTCTCTCAACTCAATTGTGATTTTTTTCACAAATTAGAGATCTATTTATAGAAAATCTTTACAAATAATCCAAAAATAAATTACATCATTACATTTATCATCACACCTAATTTTCAACATTCAACACCTAATTTTACCTAATTTTCAACATTCAAATATTCAATATTCAAATATTCAATATTAAAATATTAAATTTTCAACATATGCCTATTTTCAAGAAAAACAACTTATGTGAGAATACTTTTGCAATCAATAAATTTTCTACCGAGTCGGTATGACTTTTCAATCTAATGAAAGTGAATAGATATTTTATACCGAATGCTTTCATTAGATATCTATTGAAAGACAATCAACCGTATAATGATCAAATTCAGTTGACAATCTATTGACCTTCACCAGATGTCTACTAAAGGTCGGTAGACATTCTACAAATTTAAAAAGTAGACAAGAGCAGTTTGAGTGAACTGAATCTCAATCGACATAAAATAAAAATCTACGTGAATTAAAAATCAGTAAAAATAAGTTTACATAAAGAGTAGGTCTCTTGTGAGACGGTCTCACGAATCTTTATCTGTGAGACGGGTCAGCTCTACCGACATTCACAATAAAAAGTAATACTCTTAGCATAAACGATAATATTTTTTATGGTTCACAATAAAAAGTAATACTTTTACAATAAAAAGTAATAATTTTTCATGGATGATTCAAATAACAGATCCGTCTCAAAAAATATGACCTGTGAGACCGTCTCGCACAAGTTTTTGTCTTAGATAAAATAAAATAAAATAAATGTGACTGAAAAGAAGACGTAAACCGTCTCGCGCAAGTTATTGTCATCACCCTTTTCTTTTCTTTTATCAACTCCAAACAAAGAATCAAACAACAGAATAATAATGAAATTTGGATGTTGTTTATTAATCAATATTGCCATTGAAGGAAAACAGAAAAACGTGCAGCAAGCTGAGGAGAAAATTGGAAAGTTCAGAAAATGTGTGTTTGGAAGCATGTAATTGGATGAAATTTGGTGAGATATACCATTTTAGTGTTTGGCAAAATGAGATTTATATTAATGGGATTTCTTGGGATTTCATTTAACTAAGTGAGAATCTTTAAAAAAAATTAGTGTGATTTCATAGGATTGGCAAAAACTTATGTGAGACGTTTTCACTGGTCGTATTTTGTGAGACAGATCTCTTATTTGGGTCATTCATGAAAAAATATTACTCTTAAAATATTACTTTTTATGCTAAGAGTATTATTTTTTATTGTGAATATCGGTAGGATTGACCTGTCTCAAAGATAAAAATTCGTGAGACCGTCTCACAAAAAACCTACTCCATCAGATTTGCGTTTTAAAACAATAAAATTATTTTTACTATTAAATTTATATTAATTATAAGGGTTAATTTCATTAGTTTTCATTCAAGTTGGTCGTGTTAACAAAAAAAAATTCAACTATATTTAAATATTACATACATATTTGTGAAAAGTAACAAATTGATACCTTTTAACAACATACACCCCTCTCATATTTGTATTTTTCTTAAATTTACCCTCTATAAATTTAGGATGAATACCAACTTAAGGGAGTAAAATGTAAAATAAATACAAATTTAAGGGGATCTTTGTCATTTAGAAATTATTTGATTTATTTTTTCATTTTGATAAACCTCAACAGCGTAAATGTGACATTTTAATATAGTTTTTTTTTTAATTATGATAATATTTAAGGGAGATGGGTATTATAAAATTTGAACATTTTTATAAAATTTTTACCAAATGACATTTATTAAAAATCTTTATTATCAAGTAACACTATTAT
>NW_027356901.1:0-5882 GCF_012295235.1 Primulina huaijiensis | reverse complement strand
TATAGAATATCGAATAATTTTTTTATATTTAAAAAATTCTATCAATTATTTTTTCTTAAAAAACTTCATCCTTTTTAGTATTAAAAACATAATTTATCTAAATTTTTAACCTTATTTTTAATTTCATCTTCATAAACTTTATATTTTTTCATTTCTTAAAATAACTATCTAGTAAAAAAAAATTTTATAAATAAAAATTAACTTTTTTTCTTGATAAAAATATATAAAAGTAATTATTTAAATATTATTGATAAAAAAAATAATTTTAAAAATAAGACACACAAATTTTTTTAATATAAAGAATATTATTTTTAATTGTCAGTCCTTGCCAAAATAAAATTCCAATTCCAATTATGTATATATCCAAATACATATGGTGGGAACTTAAAGCAAAAAGCAAAATCAAAATTGAAAATCTCTCACTTTTCTTTCATGTGATCTGAAGGTAATACATACAGTATTTCTAAAATTGAGGTCTGTTTGCTAAATATGAAGTTGATTCCCAAAGAAAAAAGAGGGGGTGGTTTCAGTATTTCAATGAAATCAAGGGCTAATTTGATAACAGGAAATCTGCCCATACGTAGTGCTCAAATCACCATCACTGTCGTTCCTTCCCCAATTCGATCAATAGAAACCCTTGAATCGGATTACTTTCAGCTCAATTTCCAACTTCTTTCCGAATAATCGATTAATTTTACACGTTCCTTGAGAGATTCAAAGGAGAAATTCGACGGCATTTCATCAGCTTGCGATTGTATGACATCCAATCTCTTTATTTAGATATGCTTTCTTTTTTTATTGATTTTGATTTTTTGATTTGTTTTTTTCCCTGTGATGTTGTCTTATAAAAGGCCGATAAATTAATTCTGATACAGAAATCTTAAATATTCAATGTTCTGGTTATCTTGTAACATGTGGAGTCCTTGAATTTCATCGAGTAGGATATGAAAACAAAACTGAATAAATAACGGGATTGTTTGTGAAGAATGCATCTGTGTGTTTGAGTAATTGTAGATCTATGTCCGAGTACTTTTTATATTTGTCTTTACTTTTTTTTTCTTTTTTTGATGTTTTTTTTTCATTTTTTTGTCATTTATAGTCTGTGGTTTCTTGGACGACAAGACTTCTTCTTCTTCTTCTTCTTTTCCTCTTTTTATGGTTATTGGCGTTCTGATCAGATGATGATGTAAGATATTAATTCCTGGCTTTGTTTTGATTAATTGCATGTTTTTACAGACAATTCTGTATCTAAGTATTAAATTATTTATGGGATTCTTGAGTTTTTAGATTCTTGGCTTGTGTTATAAATGATGCTATATCAGAACGTATCTATTTGAGTGGATGATACATCTTAATTCATCTAGTTGCTGATGTAGTCAGCACCTGCATTATATATTAGATTAGTTCGAGTTTTCAAATAAGAAACACGGGTGGTTCTTGAATGTGTTACTAGGTGGGATTCTCAGCTCAATATGATCCAATGGAGTTTTGTTTTTTAAAATAATAATGTGTGTTTGTTTTGATGTTGCTGTATCTCTTCCTGTTTCAACGTGAAATTTTTGGATTTGTCTGTTGGGATTTTTTTCCCTGTGTGTTTACTTTACTCACGTAGATAAACACGAGTTCTTCTGTTACTGTTTGCAATCACTTCTTTGCGATGCTTATTTTCCTGGAGGTACTTGATATAGGATGGCCTTGGTAACGACAGCTGAAGTTTGTGATGCGAATCCACAGCTCATTGTGAGTGGTGAACTCCGAGCACTTAATCCTGTTTTCCAGATATATGGCAGACGCCAAGTCTTCTCTGGACCAGTTGTTACTCTGAGAGTGTTTGAAGATAATGTTCTTGTCCGTGAATTTCTCGAGGAAAGGGGAAATGGAAGAGTTCTTGTTGTTGACGGGGGTGGTAGCTTGAGATGTGCAATATTGGGTGGAAATCCTGTAGTACAGGCACAGAACAATGGATGGGCTGGTATAGTAGTTAACGGCTGTATAAGGGATGTAGATGAAATCAATGGCTGCGACATTGGTGTTCGAGCCCTCGCCTCACATCCTGTTAAGGCTAACAAGAAGGGAATTGGAGAAAAGCACGTTCCCATAAATTTTGCTGGGACTAGAATTTGTGATGGCGAATGGCTTTACGCAGACACTGATGGCATTCTTGTTTCAAAGACTGAGTTGTCCGTTTGAGTTTACTGGAATTTCATGTTATATTTATATGTAACTATAATCCAGTTATATGCTCTTTCATTGGGATTACACTGGTATTCTCTATTTGCTGCTTTTTCTGTATTCTACTATGTTCAACCCGCTTATAAACTGTGGCTTGAGTTCTTGTTTCATTGTGGACTGTAACCTCGAAGGATAATTCATCGTGAACTCGAGTTGGTATGCCTGGATTCTTACGAAGTTTCTCGCTTAACTGTTGCTTGACATTTGATTCATATTTAAAAGATGCGGAAATGCTGTGTTCTCTACTGATCAAAATTTTGTTCGTACGATCCATGCTTATGAGTAGTGATTGAATATTTTATTGACATCATATTTATCACAGGATGGTAATCAATGCTTTTGTTTTGCATTGCTGTACTCCCAGTGAAGTTTCTGGATTTACGGTGGTGCTTGGAGTATTTTGAAATCCGTATTTGCTAAAGATTTTGACATGATTTCCATGAATTATGTTCACCCTTCAGGTCACTGTGATTGTGTTTACATTGGACAAGTTCAGCTGTTCATGGGTGGGGCATTAATATAAAATTCTACTGCCCCTTCTTTTGAAAAATTAAAAGCCCCTCCTGCAGGGGCGGTGCTTATTTTCAAATCTTTGTTTTGTATTTGTTTTTTAAATTCCACTGCCCCTTCTCTTGAAAAATTAAAAGCTCCTCCTGCAGGGGCGGTGCTTAAATTTATATTTTCAAATATTTGTTTTGTTGTTTTTTTTTTTTAAATTCAAAATCTGTAGTAAGCAAAAAATGTATTTTAGGTTCGGTATGGTGAGTCGTACTCTTTGCTGATACGGGATGGACCGAGCAGAACTTCAATGCGGATGTGGGCCAAACATAATAATACCATAGTTATGCATGAAAGAACATTAGTTAAATGGTGCAGAGATGTTTTAGGTGTAGTATATCTAATGTTTAATTCAGTACTGGATCAAAATTTAAGAGTGATAAAAGTAGTGTTAGTGATAGCGATAAGTGAATGTCTAAAATCATGATAGATACCTTATATTTATAGAGTTAAGAGAAGCTAGATTATCTCTACTTTGTTGGAAAAGAACTTTATGTCGGACAAGTCCTTTGAATACGAGATTTGTGATAAGATTTGTATTCATCGACAAATTATAAATTTTGAATGTTTCCTGATATTTTTGGGATTATATCCTTATCATATAAGATTTAGCCAAGTGTTTTACATTAGTAGGACTTTATCTTTATTCACCGTTGTATTTATTTGGGTTTGGGCCGGACGATCTTGTTCTGAGATCGACTGCCTGAGCATTTCCATCTTGTGAGATGCTTTCTTGAGTATGGATTAGTTCAGGTTTCGTGTAAAAATTTTCGGGCCCTTACTCTGGTCATAACTGTATTAATCATGGGGCCTTTAAAAGACTTATATACTTGATGATTTGGTTCGGATCCTGGTCGGGTCTGCTATATGGAGTATCAATACTACCTCTCTTTTTGGTCTAAAATAACTATGAAACTTAGACCAAGTATTTGGATCGAGTAGTGGCCGACCCGAGCATTTTATAATGTTTCTATATTTATGTTTGTTTCAGCTTTTATGTTAGTTATGTCACATCTAAACAGTAGAAATCGACGGTCAAGATCCAAATCCGAGCACTTCTTTTAGTTTTGTGTTTGTTCAAACTACATCTAGTCCGTCGGAATGAACGGTCAGGATTTTGATCTGTGCATTTTTCTTCTTAGTCGTTATAAAGGCACAGACGAACCAGATCTCGTGATTGTTTACCTTCCAGAGGTGCCTACTCATATTCTCGTCGAATCTGGACCGTTGGATCGGTCTCAATCGTGTGGTTGTCATCACTCGAACTCCCTTATAAATATGTGTTTTCCTATAATTTTCACTTTCCTATTTCTTGTGTCATTACTCTGCCCGAATTTTCTATCAAATCCCGACCATACTTTCTTGCTCGATTCATTGCTTTTACTCTCACTCATCTTTTAAGTCACTTTCCTTTTCCAATATGTGTAGTCCTGAACCTGGAACCTAGAATAGCTAGTGAGGTATCCGATTTTGTAGATGTCTCTTCTCCCAGACACTACTCAAGCTCCCAAAACAAGACTCCTCACGGAGACTCAAGAAGTTCAAAGCCCTTGAGGCTCAATTAAGGGCGGTTGGGCTTCCTTGGTATGAGGCTATACGAATCTTACACGCCGTTACGAGTTAATTTGTAAAATCTGTCACTAAAATACTAATAGAATTTTTTTTTTTTGTAATCTATTTTCGAAAATTACTCAACACATGTATTTAAAAAGAATCATCCAACTACTAAATAAAAATGCTGCAATCAATTAATTTAACCTCGTCAAATTCCTAAACTCGTGTTTTTAAAAGAATTCGAATGTAACAGTCAAAACCCTGCCAAACCATCAACATATAAAAATATGTAAATGCATAAAAATAATAATGTTTTACTCCTGACTCATAAACATATAATGTACGGAAAAGTAGTGTCATCGGGTTAACGTGAACACACCCGGCTCCACCTACTCAGTCTTCGGCACCTCCAGTCTCCACATCATCATGCTCACCAGCATCATTTACACCTAGTGAGTCTAAAGACTCAACAAAACTAAACCGTGATAGCAAGTACATATATATCACATGAAAAAGTGAAAAGTACTATAATTAAAATACATTTCATGAACTTCAAAGCATGAACTTAAACATAACATGTCAAAGCATAACATATTCATAACATATCTCATCATATCAACATATACGTGTTCATTTTCTTTTGTTGAATTCAGATAATTAGTTGTGACTTTCGTATCAGTTCTAATTCGATTGATCCATCTATGTATAACCGTGGTACCCGGCGGCGGTGATATCAGCGACAGTTTTACCCATCCACTGAGCCTTGGTCTTACATGTTTGTGTTTGTGTTCGTGTTCATATTAGTCACAACCAACTCCACTCATTCAAAAACATGTCATCGTATTCATCACTTATAAAAATCAAGCATATACGTAGATTTTCTTAAAATCAAGCATGCAACGCATTTTTTGTATTTTCATAATGATTCATATTCATAATAAACATAAAAATTTTAAACATGTAATTTTAGTTATCAGGGTGTTGCCAGGAATGCTAACTTGACCCAGGTGTAAAATGATCATTTTTCCCATGGATCTCAAAATTTCGACCCGAAGCTAACCAAACTTAAACCATATTTCAAAGAATCCTAATCAAACCTCATACGACCCAATCTAACCCCCATTAATCTCGATCGTAGCGACATCTCAATACCCAAACGAGACAATAGCGCTAAAAACTAATACCCCTCATATACTGGACTAGCGCATAGGAGCTGGCAGCGTAGCGCTGCACGCCCGTTGTTCGGCCCTTGTAGCGCAGCAGCGCTGGTGCCAAGTGNCTTCTCACAATTGGGATCAAATTAAGCAACAAACAAAGTTACCAAAGGAGTGACAGTTTTACCATGCTCTAGTATTTTGACCATATCTCTCAAACTACTTGGTCAAATGGTTAAAATAAAATACCACAATTCAAACAACTCAATTATCCACATGTTTTATTTTATGTGGAGAAGCAAAATTGGATGGGAAGATTTTCAAAAGTGATGTGTATTGAAATATAATTTTTTGGAACACCAATGAAGACTTATGTGTAAAAAA
>NW_027356900.1:0-413 GCF_012295235.1 Primulina huaijiensis | reverse complement strand
TAATCCTATAATGTGTAGCAAATACGAAAACACACAAATGTCATAGGTGTTTAAGAAATATTACCTATCAATTACAATGGATTGATGATGGCTCCAACTTAGTTGATATACAACTAAGCTCTTGAATGGTAGACACAATCTACAAGCTTCCTTTGAACACTCCTTTCTCAAAAATTAAGCCCACCACCAACTAGATAGATCCCCTCTAATTTTGCACTAGAAAAATTAGAGGATTTTTCTTTGAGAAGACCTTTCTTTCATCAACAATTGAAGAAGAAAAATTGAGAGAAAAATTCAGGGAAATTTCGTCCAAGGGGTTGAGGGAGAGAAGGGAGGATGACTTTTCTTGGTTGTGGAAAAAGTTAAATAAAAAAGGTGCATGTGCATGCCATGCAATTAACTCAAAAGGTGTC
>NW_027356899.1:0-507 GCF_012295235.1 Primulina huaijiensis | reverse complement strand
GCAAAATTATTCGGTCGCCCTGCATTTACTAGTGTAAAGATCTCGAGATTCAGTCCATTGATGAACTGATCAGCAACAGCTTCGTCATTTTCAGCAACATGTGGAGCAAACCGCAACAAGGTAGAGAACTTGGCCACATATTCCTCAATATTCATTTGACCCTGTCTCAAATTGGCAAACTCTGCTCCCTTGTCTTTTCTGTTCGATACTGAGAAAAATCTTTGATATAATTAATCTTTAAAGACCTTCCAAGTGATAGTCGTACCTCGATACTCCAATGCTCTCTTTGTTGTGATCCACCAATTCTTTGTAATGTCATGTAATTAGTGCCCAATCAGTTTAACTCTCCGCTCATCTGTGTAGTCAAATGAATCAAACAGCATCTCAATGTCATCTAGCCAACGCTCACACTCAACTGAAGTCTCAGTACCCTTTCATAGTCGGTGGATGGAACGACTGAATTCTCTTCAACAGGGTTTCCATCGGTGTTGCTGTAACATCCATCGG
>NW_027356898.1:0-385 GCF_012295235.1 Primulina huaijiensis | reverse complement strand
GAGACAGCGGCACTGTTGTTGAACAATGTCCATACAAAGGCAGTTCATAAGACACCATATGAGATATGGATGGGTAAGCCTCCAAAATATTCTTATCTTAGAATATGGGGGTGCCCTGCTTACGTGAAGCAGGCAGTGGGAGATAAATTGGATAGTCGATCCATCTTATGCTACTTTGTGGGATATCCAAGGAATTCAGTTGGATATTATTTCTATCATCCCCAAGAAACAAAGGTGTTTGTTTCTAGGAATGCAACCTTTTTGGAAAAAGAATTTCTATTAGATAGAAAAGGAGAGATGATAGAACTCGAAGAAGTTCGAGAGACACCCACAGTTGTAAAACCCACACCCGAGGAGCCAAGTGAGGAGATACAAGCTCCTAGAA
>NW_027356897.1:0-1905 GCF_012295235.1 Primulina huaijiensis | reverse complement strand
TATACTGGGTGAAACAACTGAACTGACCGGTAACTGGCGATCGGGGCGGTAACTGGCGACCGGACTTAAGCATGATAGTAAAGTGACCACAAGCAATATCGCATAAATCTCAAAATGAATATTTTTGCACGTAACATAATTGAATATGAACAATTTCGATTTTTCTTGCATTAAAATCATGTACTTGCGATATTTAAAAATACCTATATGACTTGATTGAAGAATGAAAGAAGATATAAACATGCCTTGGTTTGTTTTGACAGAAAACAAACGAAATAACGACGCGGCGCGGTGGAGACGGAATGCCCTTCACGTTCTTACTTTTCTCTCTTAATTCCTTTAAACCAAGCATGAACCATAATTATTATAATGGCATAAAAATCGTAAACGTGATGCATGAACATTTAAAATATTATGATTTGTGCTCAGGGCGCTGCTAGGACTAAAATTTCACCCCGGGTGCAAAATGACCATTTTCCCCCTAGAAGCCCAAAAATTATCGTTTCACCCATGAACCTCTAAAATTGACCCGAAGCTTACCAAACTCCTTAAAATGTCTCAAAACATTTTTAAAAGTTTTCCTATACGTAAATTCGAGCCCATATCATAACTTAACAGAATTGTTTTAAAACTTGTACGGGGGTCCCGGTTTTAACCCGAATCGACTCGAAACTAAACCAAAATTTTCCCACATTTGTTATCAATATTAAAGCACTCATTATAGCCTTTAAATCCTTCACATTAAGCTCCTAATTCTCGGTCAAGCCTACAGCTCTCCATCAATTCTCGGCCACCCCAACTTGCCTCATCCTTTATCCAACACATGGCTCCACCCCTTCATTCCTTCGGTCCACTCTTCTACCACCATATGTCAGCCTTTAAAGCTCAACATTAGGACCTTAATTACCCTTCTAAACTAGGCCAAACCTACACTAAAAGCTGGTGCACCAGCACGTGCAGAAACCAGCCGAATAGTCACCTCGTGAAGCATACTCGAACAACTCCCACGTCCAACGCTCAAGCGGCTTCTCGTCTTGTCACAGCTGTGTTCGAACTCCCCCTTGACCGTGGTTCAGACCCCTCATGATCTGNAAAAAATGATACAAAGCATGCCTTATGGTCTTGGTGCACAAACGCTCGAAGAAACACGGACGTGGAAAGAACTTGGAGGAAAAAGAAGCACCGAAAATCTTTGCAGCAACAAAGTCACGAGGATGATTGTGAGTGGAAGAGGTGGGCGGCTATTGAGAGGCAATTAGGTTTAGTGGGGAGCTTAGGGAGATAATTAGGTGTTAAGTATAAGGTTTAGGATTAAATAAATGGGCCCTAAATGCTAATCAAAAGTATAAAAGAAATACTTAGGCCCAATAACCTTAAAAATAGGTCCATTTAATCCAAACGCACTTCCGAAAAATATTTCGTTTTGAAAAGTTTTTTTTTTTTTTTTTAAATATTAGTCGAACCCGTAAAAAGTTCTCTGGTTCGATAAAATTTGCGCACCGTTAAAAATAAAAATTATGCGGGTAAAAATACCCAAAAATTACCAATTCTTGAAAAATATCTTTAAAACATCTTATAATAATTAATAAAAATTAATCATGTAATAAAATAATTTTCGTGAAAATTCTCCGGTCTCCAATCCTCGTTCAGGCGTGAAATGAACCTAGAAACCTTAATGCATGAACTTATAAAATAACATGAAATAAATTTTAACATGCATGAATTATGCATAAAATGCATAAAAATAATTAAACACAATTCAATGAAATAAACATGCATTTAATGCTTTAAAAAAAATTAATTAAAATGCCAAGGAAATTCAATAACTTGCATGCATGCCAACTTTTTAAATTATATTTTCTAACATGCTAAATTACCCCTTCTTAAATAAGTCTTTATTAACTT
>NW_027356896.1:0-615 GCF_012295235.1 Primulina huaijiensis | reverse complement strand
CTTTATCTATGCAACTAGCATGGGTATACAGATAAAGATATGCCACAATAATAATTTCAAATATTATTAAAATAAAGAATCTTTATACATAGAGTTTTATTGTAAACACTCGGCCAACACTTGGCTTAACGGGCACCTACTCTAACAGTCATTGTACCAATACGAGTCTTTCTAGCGTGCTTATGTCCTCACTCACATGCACCCTAGAAAACGTCTCAGGAGGTCACCCATCCCAGAATTGCCCCAAGTCAAGCACGCTTAACTTTTGAGTTCTTATGTGATGAGCTACTGAAAAAAAGATGCATCTTATTGGTATGAGTAGTACATGACAAATCTTTTTAAGCCCTCTTCAACTGTACAGTCCATTACATTGAACAGTTTCGGAATCTCCCTCCTTCCGGTGTAAGATTGGTTCATTCATGTTCCCTCTGCCTAGAATCCTGCTAGGAGCCGCTCATTGTCCTTGCAATCTCATGGCACCGGCGATCACCCCCCGCCCTCTTCGGCCCCGGGCCTCACATGCCCACCAGCTTCCGCTTGGTTCGTCCCCGAACCACACCGTATTAGGAAAGGTCGGCTCTGATACCAACTGAAACGTCTGCTACTTCGTTTTCT
>NW_027356895.1:0-1524 GCF_012295235.1 Primulina huaijiensis | reverse complement strand
CGGATCCCATCAGAACTCCGAAGTTAAGCTTGCTTGGGCGAGAGCGGTACTAGGATGGGTGACCCCCTGGGAAGTCCTCGTGTTGCACTCATTTTTCTTTTTTTTCTATTTTTGATTCTTTTTTTCTTTTTTACAGATGATTTTTTGCTCCAATCATCTCGATCTCGATCGGGATCAGATAAAACATGTGAAATTGACGTAGCTCGGGCCGTTTTGGATTTGGACAAAATCGTAGGCTAATTTGATAATAGACGGGCCAAAGGACGAGACTCATTACTATGCAATGAGCCAGCGAGATTTTAGCCGAATTCCTTCTCTAAGACCCTCTAATTTGCGATTTTCCGCTTTCGGTAAGCTTCTGTTTCCCCAAGAAATCTGCCTACGAAGGTCGCAATTCGATTCTGGTTCCATTTCTCGTAACTCTGGCATAGTAATGGCTTTAGCTTCGCTAGTTTCTTATTCTTCTACTAATTTTTTTCTTTATATTATATTTTCTCGAAACATTCAGCTATTTTTGTCGTTGTGAGCCGGTTCTATACGAAAGGGCGTGCAGATTATTTCGGAGACAATAATTTCTACAGTTTTAGTCATAATTCACGTAAACGGTCGCGACACGAGGACTTCCCAGGGAGGTCACCCATCCTAGTGCTGCCCTCGCGCATGCACGCTTAACTTCGGGGTTCTGATGGGGCGAGAGCAGTGCCGCGCGTTGTCTCTCTCCTCCTGGTCCACACGTGCTCGAGGGATATATGAATAAACAGCCCTCTAAATGTCGGGTGCGATCATACCAGCACTAATGCACCGGATCCCATCAGGACTCCGAAGTTAAGCTTGCTTGGGCGAGAGCAGTACTAGGATGGGTGACCCCATGGAAGTCCTCGTGTTGCACCCTTTTTTCGTTTTTTTCTATTTTTGATTCTTTTTTTCTTTTTTACAGATGATTTTTTGCTCCAATCATCTCGATCTCGATCGGGACCAGATAAGACATGTGAAATTGACGTAGCTCGGGCCGTTTTGGATTTGGACAAAATCGAAGGCTCATTTGATTGTAGACGGGCCAAAGGACGAGACTCATTACTATGCAATGATCCGGCGAGATTTTAGCCGAATTCCTTCTCTAAGACACTCTAATTTGCGATTTTCCGCTTTCGGTAAGCTTCTGTTTCCCCGAGAAATCGGACTACGAAGGTCGCAATTCTATTCTGGTTCCATTTTCTCGTAACTCTGGCATAGCAATGGCTTTAGCTTCGCTAATTTCTTATTCTTCTACTAATTTTTTTCTTTATATTATATTTTCTCGAAACATTCATCTATTTTTGTCGTTGTGAGCCGGTTCTATACGAAAAAGCGTGCAGATTACTCCGGAGACAATTATTTATACAATTTTAGTCATAATTCACGTAAACGGTCGCGACACGAGGACTTCCCAGGGAGGTCACCCATCCTAGTGCTGCCCTCGCGCATGCACGCTTAACTTCAGGGTTCTGATGGGGCGAGAGCAGTGCCGCGCGTTGTCTCTCTCCT
>NW_027356894.1:0-720 GCF_012295235.1 Primulina huaijiensis | reverse complement strand
AAATTTCTGCACGAGTCATCAAAATTCTGTCTAAAGATTAAATTTTGTTTCTCACTCTCGGGGGCTCAAAATCCGATCTCCACCGTTCAAAATATGCTTCCATATGTTTGGAACAACATATCCAAATTTCAGCAAAATCCAACGGTTAGTTTTTTGTTTTAGCCTTTGCAAGAAAACTGCTCAGATTTTAGGCGTGAAACAGCATACCTACGGTTTTTCGTCCATAGCAGGTCCAAAAGGCTTTCACACCCGATCTCCACCGTTCATAAATTAGTTGACGTATTTTGAACATAATGTGAAATTTTGAGCCCGATCCAACGGTTCAATAAGGTGTAATGAATTTTTCAAGACAGCTGATTTTTCGGGCAATAGTGCTGCTGCGTTTTCGATGTGTCGGTTGCATGATTTTTCTATGTTTCTCGAATTTTTCATGTTTTCTTTCAGTCTAAGGTAAGTGGGCTTATTTTAAATCCTTTAATTTCGGTTATGTGTTTTCTTGTTTTCGAAAATTTCGGTCGAGCACTGTCATTCTGTTTCTACGTTTTTTATGCATTTTGGTACGTTTACGTGTTGGCACTGTGAGGATTCACTGAAAATGGGTGGGAATCCCAACATATGGCCCTTGACGGTGGGATAGAACCGTTTTATGGCCTCGCCCCCTTAGAGGATTAAAAGTTAGGGACTGATATCAGTAAACCATAGAAGGTGGAAAAATCGCAG
>NW_027356893.1:0-919 GCF_012295235.1 Primulina huaijiensis | reverse complement strand
TAAAGGAGCATTAATTAATTTTTGCTTAATAGTATTAAAAGACTTGTCTTGCTCCTCGCCCCAATGGAATGGAACGTTCTTCTCGATCACCGCTGTCATGGGTGCTGCAAATGTGCTAAAATCCTTTACAAACCTCCTATAGAAGCTTGCAAGTCCATGAAAACTTCGGACTTGACCAACAGTTGTTGGCGATGGCCAATCTCGAATAGCACTTACCATTTCCTCATCCACTTGTATCCCCTGTGAGCTTACCACAAAACAAAGGAAGACAAGTTTGCTTGTACAAAAATCACATTTCTTTAGGTTAGCATATAGATTTTCAGCCCTTAGTGTGATTAGTACAAGTTTCAAGTGATCAACATGCTCATCCAAGTCTTTGCTATATACTAGGACATCATCAAAGTAAACAACAACAAATTTCCCTATGTATGCACGCAAGGCATGGTTCATTAACCTCATAAAGGTGCTTGGAGCGTTAGTTAAGCCAAATGGCATCACCATCCACTCATACAACCCGTACTTGGTTTTAAAAGCAGTTTTCCACTCATCACCTTCCCTCATCCTAATTTGGTGATAACCACTTTTCAAATCAATTTTGCTAAAGATACAAGCACCATGCAATTCATCTAACATATCATCTAGTCTAGGTATGGGATGCCTATACTTAATGGTGATGTTATTGATTGCCCTACAATCCACACACATACGCCATGAACCATCTTTCTTAGGAACTAACAAAACAAGCACAGCACAAGGGGACATGGACTCACGCACAAAACCCTTATCTAACAACTCACTTACCGGTCGTTGAAGCTTCTTAGCCTCCTCCGGATTGCTCCTATAAGCCGGACGATTTGGTAATGCACTCCCGGGAACCAAGTCAATTTGGTGCTCAATCCCCCTCAATGGTGGTAGCCCT
>NW_027356892.1:0-327 GCF_012295235.1 Primulina huaijiensis | reverse complement strand
TATTGAACTGTTATTATCTCACATTTTATCTCTATCGTTTTTTTTATAGACAGATGAAATTAAATATTGAAGAAGCTAAAGAGTCACGAGTCAACCGAAGCATTTTTCTCATTTACCCAGGCTTCTTATTTATCAGTTGTTCATTATCAACTGATATCAGTTTGTCATTTATTACTTAATGCTTAACTGATTTCAGTTCATAGTCAACTGATATAAGTTAGCCTTTCATCAGTCCATCTGTTTAAAGTTCGCAATTCAACTGATGAAGTTTATCATTTGCACGAAAGAGAAAAACAAAGTTAAGCTCATATAAATACTTCATTCAAC
>NW_027356891.1:0-473 GCF_012295235.1 Primulina huaijiensis | reverse complement strand
CCAAATTATTATATTGGTTGTTGAATGTTTATTTGCCAATTCTGCGGGATTATCCATTCCATCGGTTTGTGTTGTCAAACTCTAAGCACACGCAATGACTAGCATTACGATGGGTCCATCCCTTACCTCCTTCACCACAAACATAATCAGGACGCATAATAAATTTTCAAGCACCAGTCTCGCAAATGGTCGAGGCATACGAGCTATGAGGATAGAGAAGTCACTGGAGGAGCTCTACAACGTGAGAGTGGAAAGGAAGGTGTCAAAAGATAGGTTATCGGAGCTTGGTGTTTCGAGGTGGTCTGTGTGGAAGACAGGGAAATGCAGGATTCCATGGGACTGGCACGTCGATCAGCTGGTTTATGTCGAGGAAGGGGAAGTGAGGGTCGTGCCTCAAGGGAGCAAGCGGTACATGCAATTCTTGGCTAGGGACTTGATTCGGTATCCAAAATGGCTTGAAGCAGATCTTTACT
>NW_027356890.1:0-329 GCF_012295235.1 Primulina huaijiensis | reverse complement strand
CCCTGTCGCTATTACCACGATGACACGTGTCATAGCATGAATTCCTGCCTAAAGGACGTTTCGCATTTCGAGGAGTGGATAAATCTGACGCCTCGATGACCGTACACGTCTTTTCACCTCCTGGCACCATTTCCAAAAACGCATCTTAGACGTTCGTGCATTTATAGATCAACGGCTGTGATTAGATCATTCCTCCTATACATAGCCATTCACCCACTTTTCAATCGTACTAACAAACTGTCATCCAGGAAACACAATGGCTGGTGCAAGCAGTTCGAAAACTACGAGTATGACCGAAGCCTTCAAGGAATCTGCTTTAGAGATTCGAA
>NW_027356889.1:0-485 GCF_012295235.1 Primulina huaijiensis | reverse complement strand
AGTCATACCATGCAGCTATGGCTAGCAATATCCTTATGGACTTGAGCATTGCAACTGGAGAAAAGGTTTCCTCATAGTCAATACCTTGCCTCTGAGTATACCCTTTTGCTACCAATCGAGCCTTGAAGGTCAATACCTTCCCATCCGCCCCAAGTTTCCTCTTGTAAATCCATTTACACCCTATGGGAACAGTTCCCTCAGGTGGATCCACAAGATTCCACACTTGGTTCGAATGCATGGAATTCATCTCAGATTCCATAGCTTCAAGCCATTTGGATGAATCGGCATCAGATAACGCTTCCTTGAAGGTCCTTGGGTCACATCCAAGGTTAGGCTCATCATGGCCCTCTTCAAGAAGCAGACCATACCTTATAGGTGCTCTCGAGACTCTCTCGGATCTTCTAGGAGCTTGTATCTCCTCTCTTGGCTCCTCGGGTGTAGGTTCTACAACTGTGGGTGTCTCTCGAACCTCTTCGAGTTCTATC
>NW_027356888.1:0-410 GCF_012295235.1 Primulina huaijiensis | reverse complement strand
ATGCTAAAAACTGTAAAAATCGCATATTATAATTTGTTCTTCGATACGGTTGCGAATATACGTTCACAATAATCATAAGAACTCATAATCTCAATCATATCAAATTTCCCAAACATCTAAACTTCACTTCAGGTAGGAAATAAACAAGACTTACATCCTTACGAAGCTATTGAAGAGAGGAGCACAAATCTAGTCTCGGAACGAAATTTGGTTAAACGGATTTGTCACAACCAAGTGTTGAAGAGAAGAGGAAAAGCTTGGAGCTCTCGTTGCTGGTCTACTGAATAAGGAAGAATTGAATCAACACTAAGACTATATAAATATCATGCCATGTGTCAACTTGAGAAGTGAAGGTGGATTTCTCTCACAGAGCACTGCGGGTGCGCTCAAGCTACGGCAATACTTCAACA
>NW_027356887.1:0-529 GCF_012295235.1 Primulina huaijiensis | reverse complement strand
GGGTTGAATAGAAAGTCGATCTTGAGCCAAACAGGAAATGGAAGTACAGAACAGTAAGAATAATGTGGCAGTAGTTGCGGTTTTCAGTATAATGTTTTGTATATTGATCCAATTGATGTGAAGCCACTTTCATTGGAAAGATAAGATATAGGGCTATAACTTTCATGTTTTGAGTTTGGTTCAAATCATTAGGGAAGACGAGCCAAAAGTGGGCCGAAGTGTGTCATGTGCATCGTTGCTCTTGTATTGACTCATGTTGGGATATTAAGCATAACTTTTTACTCATACCTCTAAATGATCTGAAATTTGGAGAGGTTCAAGAAAAGACATAGAGCTATAACTTTTGAGTTTACCACTTCTTCGAATTATGAAAGGAAGAGGCATTTCAAAAGCAATATTTGACGGAGCCGTGCGCAGAACGCTGCTGTGGAGTGCAGGGGGCAGCACTGCCGTGGCGTTGGCGCCTAGGCGCTGCCAGGCAGCTCCGCGGCGCTCCCAGCGACGTAGAGAAGGCGCCGCAGTGCCAATT
>NW_027356886.1:0-524 GCF_012295235.1 Primulina huaijiensis | reverse complement strand
CATCAAATACAACATGAATAGACTTTTCGACATTCAAAATGCATTTGTTAAAAACTCTATAAACTTTACTAACTGATGAATAACCAAGAAATATTCTCTCTGCAGATTTAGCATCAAAAGCTTTTAAATGATTTTTGCCAGTGTCGAGAATAAAGCATCTGCAGCCGAATATTTTGAAATAAGAAACCACACTTTTACGTCCATGCCAGATCTCATATGGCGTTTTCAAATGATTTTTATTAATCATTGAAATGTTCTGAGTGTAACATGCAGTGTTTACTGCCTCAGCCCAAAACCTCTGAGAAATACCAAAATCAGCAAGCATTTTTCTAGCAGCTTCATTAAGATTTAGATTTCTTCTCTCAGCTACACCATTTTGCTGAGGTGTTCTTGCTGCTCAGAACTCATGCTTGATTCCAGTATTCTCTAAAAATTGTGAAAGATTTTGATTGATGAATTCAGTCCCTCGATCGGACCTCATTCTGTCAATACCAACTGATTTTTCATTTAATAATCTTTTGAAA
>NW_027356885.1:0-480 GCF_012295235.1 Primulina huaijiensis | reverse complement strand
TCCAATGGAGACTTTGTTGAAAAGGTTTCAGTCTTCCCATCCACCGACTTTGAGGGGTACAGNGAGAATTCCGTGGAGTGTGAGAGTTGGTTGGACGATATTGAAATGATGTTCCAGTCTTTAGAGTATAGTGATGAGCGGAGGGTGAAATTGATAGGACACCAGTTACAAGACGTTGCTAAACACTGGTGGATCACAACAAAACGGGCATTAGAACACCGAGGTATAGTTACTACCTGGAATGTGTTTAGAACTGAATTTTATCAAAGGTTCTTCCCAGTGTCGTATCGGAAGGACAAGGGAGACGAGTTCGCAAACTTGAGACATGGCCAGCTAAATATTGAGGAATATGTGGCCAAATTCTCTACACTGCTCCGATTTGCTCCCCACGTAGCTGAACATGATGAGGCCGTTGCGGACCAGTTCATAAATGGACTAAATCCTGAAATCTTTACCTTGGTGAATACCGGGAGGCCAAAC
>NW_027356884.1:0-309 GCF_012295235.1 Primulina huaijiensis | reverse complement strand
TGGTTGCCTCTAGGCAGGCTTCGGTGCTCCAGGATTTTGTGGCTTCGGTAAAGCTGGCTTCTTGACTGGGACCTTGGGGCTTTTGAGGCCCTTGCGGTCTAGGAGGACCCATATTTGGTTTCTTATTCGTCTGATTGTTATTCTGATAGTGTTGCCTCGTGCGTTGAATCTCAAAATCAATGTCTTTCAAATACTGCTCAGCCTGATATGCATAAGTAACTGCGGTAGCATAATTCCCAGGACGCATCATCATAACTTTATCCGGAATGGTAGGTCGTAGTCCATCCATGAAATGTCTAAGCTTTTCTT
>NW_027356883.1:0-429 GCF_012295235.1 Primulina huaijiensis | reverse complement strand
TTCCGTTGCGTTTCCGGTCACCGTAACCGATCCCCTTTCAATTAGTTCTTAAGAAAGATGGCTCATGGCGTATGTGTGTGGACTGTAGGGCAATCAATAACATAACCATTAAGTATAGGCATCCCATACCTAGACTAGATGATATGTTAGATGAATTGCATGGTGCATGAGTCTTTAGTAAAATTGACTTGAAGAATGGTTATCACCAAATAAGAATGAGAAAAGGTGATGAGTGGAAAACTGCTTTTAAAACCAAATACGGGTTATATGAGTGGATGGTCATGCCTTTTGGCTTAACTAACGCTCCTAGCACTTTTATGAGGTTAATGAATCATGTTTTACGTGCACACATAGGAAAGTTTGTTGTTGTTTATTTTGATGATGTCCTAGTGTATAGCGAAAACTTGGATGAGCATGTTAATCACTTGA
>NW_027356882.1:0-707 GCF_012295235.1 Primulina huaijiensis | reverse complement strand
TAGCACAGCATGGCAAGCAGAGGCTAATAGCCCAGAACTTATCTATTTCATCAGCCAGTAATACTGAGCCAAATACAGAGTTATACAATGAGTTTCAAGAATTCTTGAAACAAAAACAGAAATGTAATACTGATTCTCAAGCTTCAGCATCATATGCTAAAATCATTACAGATGATGACAATGATTCAGCTCTTTATATAGAGACAAAACATAGAGAATTAATTCTTCTTATAGAAAAAAAAGATATCCAATGGGAAAAAACTCCATGGACTATCATGGAAAGATACTTAACCAATACATCATATGTATATTGTGCTTATAAGCAAAGATGAAAATCTTCTGTTATCCACAAAAAATGTTGATATAACTCACTTTTTCAGTAATACTCAACAGAAAGGAAGTTATAACTTCTCCAAATTCATTATCAAAAAGATCATATCTATTGAAGACTGGGGTATATCTCAATTATTTGAAAAAGAATTTTATTCTGAGACTCATAAAATGAGTTTCAAATTCAATTTTTGGGATTATATTGAGAGTTTTAATAAAATTCTATTCTATGAAAATGAAAAAA
This sequence comes from Primulina huaijiensis, assembly GCF_012295235.1. Lineage (NCBI taxonomy): Eukaryota > Viridiplantae > Streptophyta > Magnoliopsida > Lamiales > Gesneriaceae > Primulina > Primulina huaijiensis. The sequence goes on along the minus strand of NW_027356882.1, from coordinate 133 downwards.
GAAAACATACATGGTTTTTGAAAATATGTGAAAATGTTTTCCATTATCCAATTCCTAATTGGTTTTTTATTTGGTGGAAAATATTTGATCCATCAGCAAAAATTTTGCCTGAGGTTTTTATAAAACCAATGAA
>NW_027356881.1:0-6986 GCF_012295235.1 Primulina huaijiensis | reverse complement strand
TTTTTTTTTTTTTTTTTCCTGCTGATTTCTCTTCAAATTCATCGCTTATTTCTCTCTACAAAAACCTTACCATTTTTGTCCAGATATTCACCCAAATTTGATCGTCCATGGCTTCTTTTAGCGTTCCGTGTCCGAAGATCTCGCCTTTGTTATCTGATTCGTCGCATTCCAGGACTGCTGGCAGCAGACATTGTACTGCTTCGTTTTCTCGATCCGATTCCAGCTCAGTGATCGTTCCATTGCAGGTTCTCGTTGTTATTGGGGTGCTTCTTTTACTGCCGTTAGACTCAATTCCCACATCTTTGTAGCACATTTTGTTTGTGATCTTTGTGATATTGGAGCTCAGATTTTGCTTGCTTGCGTGCGCTGAATTTTATGTCTTTGTCAAATATATGATCCGTATTTTTATGTGCTGCGTTTGTTGCGGATTTATCTGCCACCTTTATCCAACCATACCATGCTTCCTCGGTTAGCTTTCTGGTGAACTTCGCATTTCATCGATGCCATTTTTGTGCTAGAGAGGTTTATTATCAGTTTCTGTTGCATTAAATGATAAATGTTTCATGTTTATCACACACTATAAATTTAAGGTATAAAGAATTTTGTTTGGTTCTGATTGTTGTTACCGCAACACCTTAACTTAATGTTACATTTATTCCAGCAAGGACCTACCCATAACCATTCTGCAATCTTTAAAGTCCACGCCAAGCTCAGTGAGGTAAGATGACACTTATATGCTACTATTGAACCTACTATTGCCTTTTGTCTTTTGGTTTTGGTTCTAAATTATTTATCTTTTTATGCATTGAATTTGAGTTAAGGTTACACTACCTTATCTAGGTTGCTGTTGAGAAGCCATCAAATTCAATTCCGGCACTCGAGTTAGTTTTAGCCAAAGAATCTGAAAGGAAACTTGAAGTTCCAGATGCATCATCGATTTCAGCTTTTATGAGCCAAGTGGCAGATCTTGTTGGGTATGTGAAGGACATTGCATAAACATCCCATCAATTTCTGATTGGGTTCTGAAAAATGATCTTTTATTTATCTGATGCGTCTAGGCTTGTAGATTCAAGAGATATTGTAGAGTTGCAGCTTAAGCAGATGGATTGTGAACTCCTTATCAGGAAAAAGGAAGCATTGCCACAGCCATCGGTTGAAGCACCAATTTTTTACCCATCACCTTTTACTCACCAGGCTATGCTTCCACTACAAACGCCTCACCCAAATGTTCCGGCTCCTGCGTCTGTGGGTTCTGCTCCGTCAACTCCAGCTGCAATGCCAACACCGCCACCTGCACCAACAAAACCAAAATCAGCACATCCTCCATTTAAATGTCCAATGGCTGGAAACTTTTATCGTTCTCCTGCTCCCGGTGCACCACCTTTTGTGAAGGTTAATGCCTTTTCTTTTATGGCATTTGCATTTATTCTTTCCCCTAAATACCTCGTGCTTTGAATTTGTGGACTGTGGTTGTATGATGGAATGGTGCCGATATCAACGATTATCATTTTTCGTTGGTTCCCAAGAATTTATCAGATCCGTCAACCAGTTAAATACTTAAATTCTAACCAACCTCTCATATCCAGATGAGTTGCAAATTGCAAAATTTAATGTAACTGGTAATATATGCTTCAGTCGTCTCAGCTAACCAATAAATGAAATAATAGAAAGATAGGTGTAGAACTTTGAAATTGTGGGCTTCTCTGTTTGAACTTGCACACTGTTTTATCTTTCGCAGCTCAAACCTTCAATTTTTTTTCCTTGTTGAATTCTTGAGTAGGCTTCTAAGCGGTGGAACTGGGTAAAATTAGACACTACTTTCTCAGTCCACGCCACCTAATAGTGGTTATACTCCCTGTGATTTTATTTTCTGTTCTTGTTTTTGTTCTTCATGCAGTAACACAGTTCTGTAATTCTAACTCCGAGTCTCATTTTATAGGTTGGCGATAAGATCCAGAAAGGACAGGTTATATGTATCATTGAGGCCATGAAACTAATGAATGAGATTGAGGTGAGCTGCTCTGTTTGATTGTGTTACTTTCTGACACACACTCATGATGAACACGGAAGAGGTTTCAATGGAGAAAAGTGCTTATAGGAGAAATTGTGTCACAGCTTATGCCTACATTCTTATATCACATAGTTTAGGATTACTGGAACACAGTTGATAATGGTAGCTTTGGGAAAAATGAACCATGTAAGAGCTATATGGCTCTGTTTCTCAAACCCAGTCAACTCTAAATTTCTCAAAATTCAACATTCAAAACTCAGAGTATTATTTTCAAAATTTTCAATAAAATTATTCTCACATGCATCAATCGACAATGGAAAACACCGCTTTTTACTCATTTTTTTACCTCCACGTTTTTCATCAACCTATTGATTTATTTCATCTTTTTAGTTCAATCATGACACAATATCACTCCTTTACATATCATTTTTATTTTTAAATTCATATCTTATCATTCAGAGAAACTTTAAAAATTCCATTTTTCTGCTTCGATTTTTTTGAGTTGAAAAACAGAACACCACCTATCTTTTTTTTAATGTTGGTGATAGAAGTAAAAGAGCTCTATGTGCCAAGATTCTAAGCTCCAGAATTCGTAGCAAAATAGTTTGTTTTCCATAACTTGGTAAATGATAGTTATAACCTTTTCTATGTACTATAAGATCTAATACATTTTATGGTGCATCTTTTTTTCCAGACCGACATATCTGGCACGATAGTCGAGATACTCGTAGAAGATGGGAAACCTGTCAGCGTGGACATGGTATGCATCCTCTATGCTCCCTGCCTTCTTTCATCACTCCTATAACAATTTCATAGTAGACTTTCAGACTTACTTTGGGCGCTGAGCTAGTAATATCACTGCTGCCGAAGCTTTACTGCTTGGTTCATATTACTACCACATAATGGTTCTGAACAGGACCATTATTCGGAACTCTCAAACAACTCTCATATAAGTTATCATGCTTGCATATCCATTAACCCAACACAAAGGACTTGTTTGTTTATATTTTTGAAAAACAAATTTTTTTCATATTTAATAACGAAAGCGATTAATCTATAATTGTATTATTTCAAAATCCTTAACATCTGCTACATACTCATCACTTTTATTTTAATCACCAAAAACAACGGAAACATAACCAAACAAAGCCGGTACTTTATTTATTTTGTTCATAACCTATCCCATTTCCTTTGCAGCCTTTGTTTACCATCGAGCCATGATGAACCAGGTTCAGAGCAGTCACATACGTAAGAAAGTACGAGATCTCTTGGCCCTTTGGGATATTTATTCCTACGTTAAAATGATGGTGTTTTTAGAATAGAGTGTTCGTCGCATGTTGATACGTCTTATTAATGACGAATAATACATTTTTTTCGGCGACAAGATAGAAATTCTTTCCCTAAAAAAAATCTCAAGTGACGTTGGCTTTGGTCTATTTCTAATTTTTGTTCCAATGAGGTTTCATGTCATTAATATATGTTCGAACACAAACTTTTAAATATGCCAGATAGAATGTTATATGCCTGAAAATTGCGTACATTTTGAAATTAATATAATTCTCTTATTCATTTGCTATAGTTCACACTCATATACGTTATTTTTTCTATTTTTACACACATTCTTTAAAACCAGTGCTGGTAGCTCTCAACACCTCATTTGCTTCACTAAATATTCCAAATTGGCGAAAGAAGATCCTCCTTCATCAATACTCTTTCTGGCAATTTCCTTCAAATTGAGCACATTTTCCTTGATAATGATACTGGAGAGAACTTCATCCACAGTTTCTTTAATCTCATTCCTTGATACAATCCCACTTTCATTAGGCTTAACCCAAACACCAACTTTCCAAGCGTCATAGATACAACTTTACATCTGATCCCCAAAATAAGGCCAACAAACCAAAGGAACCCCCGTACCTACACTCTCCATGACTGAACTCCAACCACAGAGAGTTACAAAACATGCGATCGAGGGGTGCCCCAAAACAATCTCTTGTGGTGCCCATTCAACTATTTTCCCCGACTAGCCAGTCGTTTCATGTACTTGTTGTAAGAAGGGTACGAGTGGTCAGTTAGACCAGACCAGACCAAGCCACCCATAGAAAGGGCCGGTTCATTATCTCGAGTCCTTTTACCAGTTCTTCTAGTTGTTGCTGATTGAACTTCGATGTACTACCAAACGCAACATAGACAACTGAGTTCTTGGGTTGTTTATCAAGCCATTTTAGGCTGGTTGAGTCTTCCGGGAAGAATCTTCCTGCAGATTGGCCTTTAGCTAGTAATGGACCGATGGATAAAAGATTTGGCGTTAAGTTGCAGGCCGCAGGATCAAGTTCTTGGATCCAGTTGCAAAGAATCCAATCTGCATTCGTCATGTTATGAATTATACCGTTGACGACAAGTAATACTTCTTTCTCTGTGTTTTTGTCTCCTGGAAAGTACCATGTGAACTCGGTAATGGCCATGGCTGGCATGCTCTGCAGCAAATTGATCTTGTGAGAACCGAAATCTTCCTCAAATACAATTAATAATTGTAGGGGAATTTTTTTTAGCATAAGATTTTGTAGAATAAGAGGTACATATTGAAATCTTTATTGCCAAGCCAGTTAAATCTACACCTTGCAAGCAAATTTCGAATTTTGGGTAGGAATATTACCAATTTGTATATCATGCAAGATACAAGGAAATAAGATAAAGAAATTCATGGATATTCAAAAAAAAAAAAATCAAAATCAAGGATTTAAATCTCACAAATTGGAAGCAAATCCTTGACTTAGCCACCAAGGAAAATCGAGCCAATCAAGGCTGTAGGATTAGGATCAATTGGAGTCAATTATAGGAGATTTGATGACGAAATGGTAAGAAAATCGGGTGATTTCGATGCCTTATGCGTGAGATTTGGCTGCCACATTAAACCCTCTCCCTTCCACCTATAAATAGGCCACCACCCTTAATCATTCCCCACACCCCAATTTCGAATTCCCTTGCTGTATAATCTCGAAATTCCAGCAACTCCCCTAGCCGAAATTTTGCTCCAAATCCGTCTCAAGGTTAGGCCAGAAATCGAAGCCAAAACGCTGTCCGAGCAAGAACGAGAAACGACCCAGTTCCCGAAGCCAAGCATCCACGTTTTTTAGCACCAATTACGCTGTAAGTGGGCTTGTTTTAAAAATTTAAATTTCGGTTCTTGATGTAAAAAAAAAAATTCGGTCGAGCTCCGTCTCCCGCATATTCGTTTTTATGAAATTTTGATACGTTATGTTTTGACACTGTGAGAATTCCCTGAAAATGGGTGAAATTCCAACATACGGCCTTTCACGGTGGGATAGAACCGTTTTATGGCCTCGCCCCCTTAGAGGATTAAAACTCAGGGACTGACGTCAGTAAACCGTTAAAGGTGAAAAATCGCAGTATTATTATGTTATGGATATGATGTTACGATTATGAAAAGCATGCTGTATTTATATGTTATGTTTTTGAAAATGTTATAAAATTTTATGTGGTGTTCGAAATTCCCCCATTTACTGAGTATTTTCCAAAATACTCACCCCCTTACAACCCTTCCCAGATAAGCCCGAAGAAGAACTCAAGGAGGAAAATTCCGAACAGTTCTGGGGATGATGAATGCTCGAGGAATTTAGATTAAGTTTAAAGTTTATTATGTTTACGTTTCCGCATTAAACTCTGTCATTTTCGGATTTCGGTATTGTAAAGACAATGTTTATTTCGTTGAAATTATGATATATAAAGTGGTTCGGTTTATACTGAGCTACAAAAGGCTTGTTGTTTCGATCGTGTGATTGTTAAACAACGCCGGTGTCAATCCCGAGTTTCGGGGCGTGACAGATCTTCTGATGATTTTTTAATGGAGTCCCTGCAGAAGCCATAAATATAATATTTCCATGATAAAAATTACATGATATATACAATGGGATAATATCCCTGCTTAATATAATAACTTTCTCGAATTCTAAACGTGACAATCTAAAAGATTAGTCTTCTGCCTTTGATAATTAAATGTTGATATACAGAATATTGAAACTAAAACGAAAAAAGAGCGCGCGCACACATTTTCTTACCATCTTTTTTTTATTTTTTTAAAACAGAAGTTAACCCTCCTACCATCTTTATCGATCAACTTAGCCTCGACAAGCTGTGGAATCTTGAGTCCTAGGGCTTAGCATCCAGGATGGAGCACCAAAACTGCACCCTTTAATCCTTTCTTCTTAGGTATTTCCATCATCCAACCCAATGGTGAATCAATAATCACGCCACTTATCCTGTCATGACTCCCACTGTATTGATTAGTTTTCTTCAGCAAATCTTCTAAATAACCAGGCATCACTTTGTTCACGCTATCGTGCACTTTCTTCGGATCCTTCTTGTCCTCTTCATGTTCTAGGCCATCCAGAATCGCCACGATCTTTATCCCCTTATTCCAGTTATCTGACCTGGCCACAACGGCTGAAGCTGTGCGCGCATGCATCAAATCCGTCGTCAAAAACGTAACCATGACTCCAAAATTGGTGAGTTGGTGTGAGATTTTCATGAGGGGTGCAACATGGCCCTGGAAAGGACATGACAACCAAAATGTGGCCTTCAATTCGGTGAACATTTTGGACTTTGGGATTCATCTATCTTCCTGATCACCTTAAACTCTACAATACTGCTTTTAATGAAGAAACACCTAAGATTTATGGCAATTCAAGAGCAATATCAGACAACTTGTTCAGTTGTTTTTCTGTCTTTTGGGTTTCCACTCATGCATTATGTTCATGTAAGATATATGATACATGTTAACAGAAGTAGCGTGTACAAATTGAAATTGACGACGGCCAAGAAAATTTAGATGCGTACACGACTCTCCTTCTCATCGATGGTATGAGAAACGCCTATAAATAGAGCGATTGAGGTCCCTAAGCACACACCGCATAAGAAACATTTACACCATCTATTGAGAGGGTGGAGTGCTTAG
>NW_027356880.1:4714-5220 GCF_012295235.1 Primulina huaijiensis | reverse complement strand
TCCAAGATGTGCAGATGTTGAAACAGATCCCATTAACCCAATATACCTCCTCCTTATACCAAGTGAATTTTTCTCTCAGCCAATATCTTTCCAAGATTATTTGCTGCTTCTACAAACACTTCATTTTTTCCAGGACTCGACCCACAAAATACACAAATATTTTTCAATGTTTGTGCAGAGGATCCAGCCATGTTTTTACTTTCTTTTTGGTCTGCGAAAATAGAGAGAAAGATGAGAGATTTTATAGGGGTTATATGTTATCATGACAAAACTATGGGTCACAGTTGTAAACAGAATAAACAGTAAAAACAATAATAAAACACATGCATATAAACAGTAGTGTGATTGTGGCTCACAATTTTCCTCTGGTTTTACGTCCAGAAACGGCTTCAACGCCTTCTATGAGTCGAGGATATGCTTCCCATCCAATTTTCTTATAAATTGGCAAACAGGGTCTTTTTTAGTCGGATTCCCAAGACTATTAAAATGACGCTCGTCTTGGAATT
>NW_027356880.1:0-1101 GCF_012295235.1 Primulina huaijiensis | reverse complement strand
TTACTCTGTCAAAATTTCAGCTCACACTCACTTGATTTATTCGTAGCAGTCAAGGCTACAATTTGAGCTCACTAGCACTTTGTAATAATCGTTAAATTCGATAGTGCTAAGATCAGTTACGCACTGAGAACATTCTGTAATACTAAGAGTTTCAGTTTTTGGCAGTGATAAATCCAAACTGAAGTGGGTCAGTACAAATCTTGTATTCGATCAAAGTCTTTTAGTGGAAATCCTATCCTTGAGATAGAAGGGGTGACGTAGGAGTAATTGAAATCTTCGAACATCCAGAAACAATCCTTGTGTCTTTTATTTCAGTTTTATATTCTATCTTTCAGTCAGTTAATTTCCCCAACTACTTTAGTTTAACTGATTGTCATTGACCAACAAGATTCCAAGAATCAGTTTCTCACAAAACTGAACTCAAAACACGAAAAGATCAATTTTAATTGTGAGTGTTTATTCAACCCCTCCTTCTAAACACTCTTGTTTCGTTAATCGATCCTATCAAGTGGTATCAGAGCGGTTGAATCTTGTTCTTGAATACTTTTGATCTATAAACTTGCTAGCATGACTTCATTCAACAAAATTCATATGTTCTCCAGAGAAGAATTTGATGATTGGAAAATTAGAATGCAGGCTCATTTAGCTGCACAAGATGATGACATGTTGTATGTCATAACTGATGGACCCATGAAGATTCTAAAAACAAATACAGTAGTTGCCATAACAGAAGGGGCACCACAAAGAGTAGAAAAGCCCAGAGATGAATGGACAACTAAAGATAAAAGAAAAGCAAATCTTGATAATATGGCTAAAGACATTCTGTACAAAACGCTGGACAAAGTAACCTTCAGCAAAATAAAGATGTGTAAGACAGCCAAAGAAATTTGAGAAAAGCTGATCCAGCTGTGTGAAGGAAATGATCAAACCAAAGAAAATAAACTTTCTGTTGCTGTTCAAAAGTTTGATAACATCAAAATGAAAGCAGGAGAATCAATGCACGAGTATGATGAAAGAGTAAGCAGTATCATCAATGAGTTAAATGCACTTGGAAACGTGTATACCAACAAAGAGATTGCACTAAAGGTAATGAGAGGTCTT
>NW_027356879.1:0-1178 GCF_012295235.1 Primulina huaijiensis | reverse complement strand
CTGCGTAAATATATGCCTGATGCTTCTCATGTCATTCAGCCTGATCAAGCCGAGCTTGACGACACTTTGAGTTATATTGAACAGCCAATTCAGATTCTTGATTGGAAAGACAAACAGCGCAGAACGAAGACTATTCCGCTGGTGAAAGTCCAATGGAGTCGTCATGGCACTGACGAAGCGACCTGGGAGACAGAATCAGAGATGAGACAGAAATATCCAGAGTTATTTTCTTGACGTGAGTATTTATTTAGCTTTTGAGTATATTGCTTCCTTTACAAGCTTGGATTGATTGCCTAAGATTTCGGGGACGAAATCATATCTTAGAGGGGGAGAAATTTAATACCCGAGATTTTATCCTGTTAATCTGAGATTAGTATTTGATTGATTGATATGATTATAGATAGAGCACGTCGAGATTGGATTGGAAATGTTGAGTGCGTGACCAGAAGGTCTCGCGCATATGCGCGAAGAGTGGGCGCGCATATGCGCGAGCTGTGTGGTTCCAAGATGTGCCGAGACGAAGGTCTCGCGCATATGCGCGACAGGAGGCACGCATATGCGCGAGGTGTCCAGTAGAAAAAGTGTTTGCCGAGAGAGGGCGCGCATATGCGTCAGCAGCTGAAATTGTCAAGTGCCGAGACAGAGCGTCTCGCGCATATGCGCGAGACGTGTTTAACAAAGAATAAGCCACTTGCCCTTACCATGCAAGATATATATATGAGTTGTACTTCATTTCTTCATTCTTCAGGAGAAAGGACCAAGAGAGTTTCAGAAATTCCATCAAGTTTCATGTCATGGTAGACAATTGATTCTGCAAAATCCGACCACACGATTTTCAATCCCAGTGTAGATTCTTTTTCATCTCATTATAAGCTTTTAAAGGATATAAGTTTTATTGTTTTCTAGCATGGTTTGAAATTCAGATGTTGGGGGAATTATAGTTTGGTGGATAATATGTGTTCTTGAGTTTACGGTAAACGTATAATCGAAAACGGATCGAAGAAAGGATACCGTATGTTATTGTTCTCATTTTCCAGCTTATATGGCATGAGTTGTGCAGAATTTTAAGGTGCTGATATGCATATGGTTGTTGTTATGAATTGGTGATATTGATCTTATGATATTTGAGTTATCTGTATCGCAAGATTTCGTCGTTATGCCGTCGAAACGTACCGAGA
>NW_027356878.1:0-1137 GCF_012295235.1 Primulina huaijiensis | reverse complement strand
TAAGTTCAGTGTACACCCTGGAAGTAAAAAGATGTACAATGACTTTTAGAAACAATTTTGCTGGAAAAGAATGAAATCTGACACAGCAGAATTTGTATCTCGTTGTTTGAATTGTCAACAAGTGAAAGCAAAAAAGAAAACGACCAGAAGGTCTTTTGCATAGCCTTAAGGTTCCAGAATGGAAGTGGGACCATATCACCATGAACTTTGTCACGAAATTGCCGATGTCGTCGAGGGGTTGCGATGCAATTTGGATTATCGTTGATAGATTAAATAAGTTTTCTTGTTTCATTCCTTATCATATGACATATAGACATGATCAGATGGCCAAATTGTACATCAGAGAAGTTTTGAGATAGCATGATGTGCCTAATTCCATTGTATCAGATCGTGATCTCATATTTTCTTCTCATTTTTGGCAGAGTTTACAAGAGGCTATTGGTACTCGTTTGTNAGGCTATTGGTACTCGTTTGCATTTGAGTACAACATATCATCCTCAGATAGATGGACAGTCAGAACGTACTATTCAGACATTATAGGATATGCTGAGAGCTGTAGTAATAGATTTTGGTATTGGCTGGCAAAATTCGTTACCACTTGTCGAGTTTTCTTATAACAATAGTTATCAAGTGAGCATTGGAATGTCACCATTTGAAGCACTATATGGCAGGAAGTGTCGATCTCTTCTGTATTGGGACGATTTATCTGAAGCACCAATTTTAAGACCTGATATGATAAGAGATATGACAGAGAAGGTGAAATTGATTCAGAGTCGTATGCGAGCTGCTCAGGATAGGCAGGCTAAGTATGCGAACATCAGGAGACGATCGTTGATTTTTGAGAAAGGTGACAGAGTTTTTTTGAAAATATCTCCTTTTCGTGGTACAGTTAGATTTGGAAAGAAGGGTAAATTATCACCGAGATTCATAGGTCCGTATGAGATTTTGGAACGTGTTGGTGATTTGGCTTATAGATTAGCTCTTTCTCCCGCATTATCAGGTGTTCATGATGTTTTTCATGTGTCTATGTTGAGGAAATATCATCCAGATCCTTCTCATGTACTTCCACCCGACGAGGTTGAGTTAGATCACACTTTGAGCTATATTGAGAGACCGATTCAGATTCTAGACAGAAAA
>NW_027356877.1:0-1307 GCF_012295235.1 Primulina huaijiensis | reverse complement strand
ACTTGGAAATTTTGAGGATTGTCCAGCTTTCTTATCTCTAATTCTCTTCAAGTAATCCCCGAATTTCTTTGTGATAAAGGAGATATAGTCATCACAAAGATCTGATTCATTAACTTCCTTGGATATTTGAAGGAGATCATCATAAGAGTCATTCGAGACTTGGAATGCAATTGTCTTCCCCTTATCTTTCTTCTGCATATCCATGTTCATCTTGAAAGTGCGGAGTGAGCTAATAAGTTCTTCCAAAGCCATCTGAGAAGTGTCCTTGGCCTCATCTATTGCACAGATTTTTATGTTAAATCTTTCAGGTAGAGAGCGAAGGACCTTGCTGACTAGACGCTCATTTGAGATAGGATCTCCAAGACTGAACGCCTCATTAGCAATTTCCCGTAGGCGACGATCATAATCTAGTATATTTTCAGATTCTTCCATTCTCATCATCTCGAATTTGGAAGTGAGCATCCTCAATCTGGTTCGCCGCACACTTTCATAACCTTCACAGTGTCTTTGGAGGATATCCCATGCACTTTTAGCAGACGTACAGTTTGTGATCAGGCTGAACATATTTATGTCAACCGACGTGAATATAGCATTTAAGGCCTTTGACTTGTAATTCGAGTTTTGCACCTCATCAGCCGTCCAGTCATTTTCAGGTTTTATCAGGCTGTCTCCATCTTTGTCTTCCTTCTTGGGTGGAGTCCATCCATTGATGACACGTTGCCATGCACGTTCATCTATGGATTTTATGTAGTACCTTATTTTTACCTTCCATAAACCGTAGTTAGTTCCATCGAGGACCGGTGGTCGAAATACTGCATTGGCAAGTGATGTGTTCATTTGAGTATATCTGTTAAACAAGACAAAAACCAGAATCAGCACTTAGTATATCAAGAGTAGGCTCTGATACCACTTGTAAGGAATTGTGGTGTTCAACAGATACTAAAAGTAACAAAAATATCAGAATAGGATGTAAACTCGTGAATTTGTGTTTTATCAGAATTAAGTGTTGTGCCAGATGTTACAACATCTGAAACAACATGCAGCGGAATATAAACTTTTATTGCACAAATCGACTTTAAAGAAATAGATGGACAAGTTTAAATATGCACAAGTATAAATACTTGTGTTGTGCCTTATGGCAAAAAGTAATCACTAGAAAACCACAATGTTTACACAAAAAAACATATCACTAGTGATTAAGACTAAAATCAATTTACTCAACAAGTTGAGAAAACAAATGCTTTCTAACATAACCAACAATTATAAAACGTAAACAAGAAAGCAAAACGTGAAGCCAAAAGCTTGGA
>NW_027356876.1:0-3114 GCF_012295235.1 Primulina huaijiensis | reverse complement strand
AGAGGCCAAATATTACTAAATTTTATAAATAAATTTATCAAAACAACTATGAATAAATATTGGGCCCAAAAAATCATGTGATATTAAAGAAAAAAATTCATGAATAATAATTTATATCGAGTCAATTTACACTACTATATGATATAGTTTTTTTTCAAAATTATGGCCGTTAAAAAAAAAAGAGCCCGAGTCGGATGACCTTTAGACCTCTTAATAGAAACGACCCTGGGGCACCAATCCGTTCACCATTTATTGCATTAGAAGAAAGGATATGCATGCTCCATTCACCTGCTTTGGACGGGCGGCCACCCGGTCTATCATATAATCCACGCTGCGCATTATGTTAATTAGAATAGATATTGTAACACAAATTTCTTTAATTCGTAAAATCACAAAAGAAATACCGATACAAATTGAATTTTTTTGAAATTAAATGAAGTTTTGTGGATATATACAATCTCTAAATGATCCCTTGATTATTCTCTTCAAAGACGATCTCTTGTAGAATTTGAATTTCTTGAATATTTGATTTTTGTGGAAGGTGGTTTGATTCTTCAATAACGTTAATTCAATGAGTCAAAACCTTAATGTCAAATTAACCTTCAAAATTTGAGAAGAACGTGATGAACACCTTGAATCGTGCTTTGAATTTGTTGATCTTCAATTTGATGAAGAACAAGATCCTTTTGAATTTGGATGAATTTGAGGAAGAGCACGATGAACGCCTTGAACTTCGCTGATCTTTTTAAGTTTGAAGAGTTTGAGTTGAGAGATTTATGTCTTGAATTCTTCTCTACTTCTTTGCCTTCTTTGTTGTGTTTTTCTTGATCCTCCGCCTCCCTATTTATAGTTGAAGGATGCAAATTCTTTTCATTTTCATTCGATGAAGTGTCGTAATTTGATTGGCTTCTCATGATTTATTTGGTGATTTTGTTTCCGTTAATCATAATATTTGATTTCAAATACTAAAAATATTAGTATTCTTTTCCATCTTATGCAAGATTGGATTTAGTACTAAAATGTTAGTATTTTCTTCTCTTTAGTACAAGATTCCAATCTTGATTTAAAATTTNACTTTATTTCCACAGTTCTCTTTCCCATATTTTTTTTTCACGATTTCCTTCCTTCTGTCTTCTCTTTAATTTCCTCCTTTCTTTTTGACTTTCGCTCTTTTCTTCTTCCTTTTTATTTGTATATTAGGAAATAAATTTCATCCTTCTTCTTTTCATACAAATTCTTATTCCAAATTTGCAACTTTTCCATAATTTTTGTATAAACTCTTATGAGGCTGTTTCACAGGTCATTTTTGTGTAACATGTCTCTTATCTGACACGAATCATTAAAAAACATTGTTTTTCACTCGAGAAATGACTGATCGACTCTGTCTCAAATATATATATCCATGAAACCGTCTTCCAGAAGACCTGCTCAAATATTGGAGAATTATACAATTTTGAACAAGAGTGTAGACTTCATCTTCCTTCGATTTATTTTAAAATTATTAACATTAATTAATAGAAAAGACATATTCAAAAAATTGGAGAACTATAAAATTTTGAACAAGAGTGTAAATTTCATTTTCATTCGATTTATTATAAAATTATTAATTAACGAAAAAATAGAAATCAAACAAAGAGACATAAAAAAAATAATGATAAAGTCCGTAAATCAAACAAAAGAAAAAAGAGATAAATCAGACAAAAGTAATTATTTTTAAAATAAAGATATAGTGTATTTTTTAAAAATAGAATGTAAATTTCATTATTCTTCTATTATTTTAAATTTCATTAAAGATATAATTTTTTTAAAAAATAAAGTGTAAATTTCGTTCCAAAAAGAGTGGCTAAATTTAATTTTTTTTAATTTATTTTAGATTCTAAGAATTAATATATTATTAATAATTATTATTTAATGATTATATTAGATTAGATTTTATAACTGGTTTAAATTAATCAAGTAAAAAATTATTATTATTTTTATATTAAGTTTTTAAAATAAAGAAAAGAAATTTCCTTCTCAACTTAAATCCGAATAAAATGATATATTTTATCACCAAACGAGACTCGATCTCCTTCCAAGATACATGATCCAATGCATAAGACAAAATTTTCAAAAATTAAAATATTTTATTTTATTTTGATAAGAAATAGAAAAACTGTTTTGATACGTCGTATGACACCAAAATTTTTGTTTGATTCTACATCAACATCTTTTGTCCGTATCACTTTTTGTTACTTTTTCTTTTTGGGTAACTCGCTAACCTCCCACAACTTTTCTCAATATCTCACTTTTTTTTTTCAAATTCTTTTCAATGCAACAATTTCATATATACTTTCAATTTTCGTATTTAATTATAACTAACAATTGGTTTTGTTTTATAATTAATTAGGGCATCCACAATGGTGAATATAATCCAAGCCATGTCATCCAAATATCATCTCCATCTAAATATTCACCACTGCACACCATTGATTTGTGTGCCACAACAATACCCGGTTACAAATTTGTAACCGAGTATTGCAATTTTTTTTTAAATTTCTTCAACACGCTGGCTGCACGCGCGCGTCAGACACCTGCAGCGAGAATCATCTCGATGTAGGTGTGTTTCTTTTTATTTTTTTTCATTTTTTAATTATATTTAATTATTATGTGAAATATAAATGGACAACTGAATGAAATCTGTACAAGCTGCAGGTGTGTTTCTTTTTATTTTTTTACATTTTTTATTATTTATTTAATTATATTTAATTATTATGTGAAATATAAATGGACAATTGAATGGAATGTGCACAACGTTCTTTTCTCTGATCAATTAAGAACGTTGGGTTACGTTCAAATTTTAGTCTATAAATACATAAGTTTTTAAGAAATTAAAATTCATATTTTCAACATCCTACATGCATATTTCTCTCACAAAAAAATATTACATACAAAAAATTTTTGGAATGGATAATAGTTCCAATAATTTTTTAGGGATCTTTTGAACTCTTCAAATATCGACGAAAATTCAAGTGGAGAAAATTCTCGAGTTCGTCCGAGTGTCCAACATCCTCCATTTCCATTTCTTAAACAGCAACCACAGAATTTGCAACATTTTCCATATCCACCACCATA
>NW_027356875.1:0-541 GCF_012295235.1 Primulina huaijiensis | reverse complement strand
TTCAGGGAAATTCTCACAGTGTCTCACAAAACGTAACAAGATTTAGAAAAACGTAGACGGTGTTCGACCGCATTTTTTTTTTTAAAAAGAAAACACATAACCCGAAAATTTAAAATTTAAAATTTGCCCACTTACCTTGAATTCTTGAAAGAAAAAACGTGAATAGCTAGGCTTGCTTGTACAGGAATTTTCGAAAATTCCTCTTCGGCGGCTAGACGGCAGCAGCGCTTCGCTGTGCTCGAAAATCCTAAGGAGGCTAGGGGAGATTTTCGAAAATTTGGTGTGTGTTATGAGGTGTGATTTTCGAATACAGAGCCCTCCTATTTATAGGGGTTGGCTGCTATCGTGATCGAGAGTTATAGTGCGTTTGAACTGTGAATCAAATCTAAAATCATGATATATCCGTGATCTAGGTAGATATTCGAAATCTTCTTCTTCCTTCCCCACCTAATTTTCGAAAATTTCATGGTGTTTATTGTTAGATTTCGAATTCTAAGGATTTTATTATCTCTTATTTGATCTTTTCTCCCGGTATCTCAAT
>NW_027356874.1:0-482 GCF_012295235.1 Primulina huaijiensis | reverse complement strand
TTAATATTGAAATTAGATAATCAAGTGTTAGTTCTAACATTTTTTATTGTTGTCAATACATTACTTTTTTCATCTTCAAATGTATTAATCTATTTATTGTTGTATACAAAATATAATAATTTTTTGATTAATGATCACATTTAAGATTAGGTACTTAGAAAAAATTCTAAGATATATTTAAAAATCAGTAGATGATAGAATTAAATTTGAAATCAAGAGAAAAATTAAGAAAATGTAGAACAACACAATGCATAAACTTTCATTTTGTGAAGTGACAAAACATAAGATGAGTTAATATTTTCATTGAGCTTAGCCAATTATATATTTTTATTAACTCACTTTGTCATTCATTTTTATTTCACTAAATTTGCATTGTGGTAGTCAAACCAGTGTGACTCATTCAAACATTAACTTTTGATTTTTTTAGTAAATAGTGCCCTCCACTCTCACCAACTTCAATTTTTAGAAGTTGATATTAGTAA
>NW_027356873.1:0-656 GCF_012295235.1 Primulina huaijiensis | reverse complement strand
AGTTTTTGGCGCCATTGCCGGGGAAGTATAATTTAATTTCAAGTCAATTTAATTATGTTTATAGTTTATTTTTCTTTATTTGAATTTTTATTGCTTTTGTGTGTTTTTATTCTTTTGCATTTGCATTTGCATGAGCATTTGGTCACGTACACTTAGTGGTCGACTCATTCAAAATAACCCTTTATTTTTACAAAACATGGCAGAAGAACCCATCCAAGAAAATGAAGATGAAATTCAATCTCTACATGATCATAATAGACGAAGAACACTTAGAGATCACATTAATCCTACACGTACTAGTGCACCTTCATATCTAGTTTTTCCCCCGATGCATCTCATTTCAATTTTAAGCCTGGTATTATCCAACTTTTACCCAATTTTCATGGCTTAGATTCTGAAAATCCATACATGCATTTACGAGAGTTTGAAGAAGTGTGCAACACATATAATGATCTAAATTGTAGCATGAACACCATTCGACTTAAGCTTTTTCCTTTTTCTTTAAACGATAAAGCTAAAACTTGGCTACAAAATCTTAGATCGGGATCCATTCAAACTTGGGATGAATTGCAACAACAATTTTTTAAAAAGTTTTTTCCATCTCATAGAAAATATTCTTTCAAAAGGCAAATCATCACTTTCACTCAAAAACAAGG
>NW_027356872.1:0-273 GCF_012295235.1 Primulina huaijiensis | reverse complement strand
TTTATCTTTTTCAGACTGCTGGGCGCATATGCGCGACTTTCCGGGTGCATATGCGCGGCTCGTGCTGTCCATCCGGCGCATATGCGCGAATTCTGGCGCATATGCGCGCCACATTCTGCCACAAAACTCATTTTTAACTTCCGAATTAGCAAACGTGGTCAACATAAAAGTTGTAGCCCTATGTGTTTTCTTGCATCTCCAACTAGTTTCATGTCATTTGAAGGTCTAAGTAAAAAGTTATGCTCAATCTATCAAAATGTGTCATTGTAGGAA
>NW_027356871.1:0-257 GCF_012295235.1 Primulina huaijiensis | reverse complement strand
CATCACAAGGAAAACGAAAACCGAGATTTGCCTTATCCGGTATCACACGGGAGCTACGAGCAAATAGAACTCCTTTCAGGAGTATCAATACCGTGACATGAATCGTAAATGCATGGATGTGATGTACCAAAAAATCCGCGGTTCCTAACGGAATAGGCAACAAAGCTACTTTGCCGCCCACTGCTACTAAATCACCACCTCCCCAAGTTAAGCTGGTGCTTGCCGTTGCACCAGGGGCTGTTGCACCAGGCGCTAAA
>NW_027356870.1:0-524 GCF_012295235.1 Primulina huaijiensis | reverse complement strand
GCATGAATTATGCCTAAAATGCATAAAAATAATTAAACGTACATTCATGAAATAAACATGCTAAATTACCACCTCTTAAATAAGTCTTTATTAACTTATCTCAATACTCCATCTCCAATCCGGCTTCACTTATTTAACTGAAAAGGTGACAATTAAACTACTACGTAAAATAAATAAATTTAAAGAAAAGAATTTAAATACTCATGAAATAAAAAAATCATTTTAATTTAAAATACTAGAATTATGCATGGTTTATACGTAGTCTAAGTTACGGGTTCTACAACTCTCCCCCCTTAAAAGAAATTTCGTCCTCGAAATTAAAACTCACCTAATAACTCGGGGTACCGACTCCTCATCTCTGGCTCAGACTCCCACGTAGCTTCCTCCTCTGAATGGTTGAACCATTTGACTTTCACTCGCTTAACCAGCTTGTTCCGAAGTTTCTTCTCCTGTCTGTCTAGGATCTGCACTGGTCTCTTCTCATAAGATAGGTTCTGTGAGGGCCCGTAATTCGTATTCATAAT
>NW_027356869.1:1078-3206 GCF_012295235.1 Primulina huaijiensis | reverse complement strand
GATAAAAAAATCGGCCATGTTGTTTTTTTTAAGATTTAATTGTGAGTTTTATTTCAACTCATTCTTTATTTATCCCCTTAACTATTCTAGATAGATTTATCCTCCCCAACTTTTAAATCACTACCAAGATTTAATTAAACCAATTCTCCCTTTGCACCTAGACCTTAAAATCGTCCATATGCACCTCTAATATCCCCAAGAAAAATCTTTGATATCATTCTATTTCCTTATCACTCAAACTAGTAGATAGAAAGAATATTTTCTCTTCCCTTTATCTTGTATCTTCCCATTTAAATTCCTAGACTCCCTCCCACTCCATAATCTCGAAAATTTCAGTCTCCTTCAGCACTGAAAATCGTGAGAGGCTAGGGTAAAATTAAGGAAGAAAAACAAGAAAGAAAACAAGAGAAACAACTCCGTCTCCTCCGCGCAGTATCGTCTATTCTTTTCGTTTTTCTTTCAAACGAAAACCAAGGCATGTATATGTTTTCCTTTTCTCTTCAATCAAGCCATATAGGTATTTTTAAACATCATATGTACACGATTTCATGCAAGAAAACCGAAATATGACAGCAAATTTTTGTAAAATTCTGCACATATTTTTTTGCCTTTCTTGTGCACTTCACGTTTTCTGCTGTTTTGATGGTTCAGGTGGTTGGCTCGATTCCAGTGGCTCGGCGTTGCATCTAGACATGTACTAGGACATGTTAGGGTCTTGTAACAACGTTGGTTCCAGCCCCTTCACGCTGGAGATAGAGCTTTGACAGCAACACCCCAAGCATGTCACTTTGTGGCTCGAAATTGGCATGTGTATTGTCAAGGGTGATGCTTCTGATCTTGGATGCCCTAGGGGCTATATCCATGGTTAGAACATCTCCTTGTTATGTCTAAGACATGACCAAGTCGCCATTTTGAGGCTTGGTCCACGATGGAATCGGTTTTCAAATAAAAGAAACAAGAACAGATTTTCGGCCCCTTCATTTTTCCTGCATGTGTAATTTCGGTTTTGGTGGATGGTGTGGATCTGGTTTGGCCTATGGCCCTTAGCCACGGTTCATACCATACCCCAGATGTCTAGGTCTTGCCATGGTCAATGAAATGGCCACTGGAACGACACGAGACAATGAACAAAGCAAAACACCCCTCACGCGCGCAAAGGTGCTCTCGGGTGAACTCCTTGAGTTGTTTCTGGTATGATGCGAATTGTGGCTGGCCTAGGGCCCGTAGCCATGGTTCAAATCATTCCTTGGGATGTTGTTGAGAGGCTCTGGTCGGTGGTTCAAGCCCCAATGGCTAAAAGGCTCGCAAACGACGCGATGCAAGCAAAGTTGCTGCTGCTGGAATTTGACATAAACTTGCTGTGTCGGTTCGGAGGCTCGTTTGAGTTCTTGGTTGGCTTTTAGCCTATGGCCTTGGACTGGACAGTGCCTCATCAAGTTAGAAAGGCCACGTTTTAGACCGTTTGTGATTTGGATCGTTTTTGAAGTCGTACAAAATTTACGGTGCGATGTGCCAAATTGACTCTCGAAAGAGCGTTTCTTGTTTTGGCCTCCATTCACCTAGATGTCGACTTGCATCATTTTAGGAGCATTAATTAGTCATTTTTATCGTATTTTAATCATGACTATTTGATGATTCAGTGTCGGTTCGGGTTGGTTCGGAGTCATGATTAAATACGAAGTCGTCGAGCGTCATTGTCGCATTTTTTTAACTTAAATTGCATAGTTGGTCAAGTAGAAGCTATTGCATATTTTTCATGGCATATTTAGGTTGCAGCGAGCCTGGGAACGATCCAATCCAGTTGGTAAAATAATACAGGATTTTTCATTATGCAATTTAATTATATTACGTGCATGAAAATAGAAAATACTTATTTTTGAGATTTATGCTATATTGCTTGTGGTCAATTCACTATTTTGGGAGCACTATTTTACTCGGTCGCCAGTGACCGATCAGTTCAGTTTGGTACCACCCGGTCGCCAGTGACCGGTCAGTTCAGTTCAGTTTGATACTCCCCCGGTAGCCAGTTACCGATCAGTTCAGTTCAGTGCAGGGGCCACATGCGTAGACCATAATCTCAACAGAAAATTATTACCAGTTATTTCAGTACAGGGCTCCAAGGAGCAAC
>NW_027356869.1:0-426 GCF_012295235.1 Primulina huaijiensis | reverse complement strand
GCAGCCGCAGCCAGGCCGACAGGGCCCGAGGCTGTCTATGAGAGGTTTATGAAGATGCGTCCGAAGGAGTTTTCTGGGACGTCTGACCCCATGATTGCCGGGGGATGGATCAAATCCCTCGAGGTTATCTTCGAGTTCATGGAGCTTGGAGATGCAGACAGAGTCCGATGTGCCACATACTTATTCAGTGGAGATGCCCGCTTATGGTGGGAAGGAGTAGCAGTAGCCCTGAACTTGGCTACACTGACTTGGACACGCTTCACGGAGGTTTTCTACTCCACATATTTTGCTGAGGAAGTGCGCACCAGGTTGACCACCGAGTTCATGAGCTTGAGACAGGGTGATATGACGGTTACGGAGTTCATCCGTAAGTTCGAGAGTGGCTGTCACTTTGTGCCCCTGATAGCAAATGATGCCAGAGCTAAG
>NW_027356868.1:0-562 GCF_012295235.1 Primulina huaijiensis | reverse complement strand
GATCTGTATTTCCAATACAAAAGATGCTTCACCCAAGTCCTGCATTGAGAACATACTTGCTAACCATATTTTAGTTGATTGCAACATTCCTACATCATTCTCAATGAGTAGAATTTCATCAACATAAAGCACCAGGAATGTCCCAGCACTCCCACTGACCTTCTTATACACACAGAATTCCTCAGGATTCTTAGTAAAACCAAACTCTTTGATTGTACTGTCGAATTTGAGGTTCCAACTCCTAGATGTCTGCTTTAGACCATAAATAGATCTTTGAAGTTTGCATACCATATGCTCACTTCCGACAGATGTACACCCTTCAGGTTGAGACATGTAAATCTCTTCCTTAATATCACCATTAAGAAAGGCTGTCTTGACATCCATCTGTCATATCTCATAGTCATACCATGCAGCTATGGCTAGCAATATCCTTATCGACTTGAACATTGCAACAGGAGAAAAGGTTTCCTCAAAGTCAACTCCTTGTCTTTGAGTATATCCTTTTGCCACCAATAGTGCTTTGAAGGTCAATACCTTCCCATCTGCCCCAAGTTTCCTCTTG
>NW_027356867.1:0-802 GCF_012295235.1 Primulina huaijiensis | reverse complement strand
GTTCAAGAATGGATTTTTTCACAACCTTACCACTTCGAAGGGTAACAACAGATTTTACCTGATACATCGGTTGAGTTCTAGAAGTTCCAGTTTCTGAATGATGATCCTTGGGATTAGGCTGTGGTTGTGAAGGAAATTAACCTTTTTCATGAACATTATGTGCAGCTGCAAATTTAGCAAGAGTATCTTTCAAATCTGTCGTGGTTTGAGCAGTTTGAGTATTGATAGACTCTTGCTTTGCAATGAAAGAATTCAATATATCATCCAAATTCCTTTTAGGTGGAGGAACATAAGGTGCATAATTTTGAAAATTTTGTTGATTTTGGAAATGTGGTTGTGAAAATTGTGCAGCATTATCATTCCTCCAACTAAAATTTGGATGATTTCGCCAACCTGGATTGTAACTTTGAGAAAATGGTTAAAAATTTGGCCTTTTGATATTGTTTAAAACATTGGCTTGTTCATGCAGACATTCTTAAAAAGAAAGCAAAGTGGGACAATCTTTTGTAGAATGATCACTTGTATCACAGATGTGACATGCAATTTCTTGAACAGATTTTAATTGACCATTCTTTTTCAATTCAAGTGCCTCAACTTTTCTTGCCAAAGAGGTAAATCTAGCTTGAAGATCATGTTCATCTTTGAGAGTGAACATACCTCCACTAGATGTAGGAGATTGAATCTTGTTTGATGGTTCGATTGTACCTATAGTGTCCCAATTTTGAGCATTTTCAGCTAATGAATCGAGATACTCAACTGCCTCATTTGGATCTTTATCTTCAAATGTTCCTTTACACATAAA
>NW_027356866.1:0-1288 GCF_012295235.1 Primulina huaijiensis | reverse complement strand
ATACTTGAGACTCTTGTGATCAGTAAATATCTTGCATTTCTCGCTGTACAAATAATGTCTCCAAATCTTCAATGCAAAGACAACGGCTGTTAACTCGAGATCATGAGTCGGGTAGTTCTTTTTATGCACCTTCAAATGTTTGGAAGCATAAGATATAACCCTACCATGATGCATCAAAACTACGCCTAAACCTAGCTTACAAGCATCAGTGTATAGCACAAAATCGCCTTGCCCTTCTAGCATGGCTAAAACTGGCGCTGTGATAAGAGCTTGCTTCAAAGTATCAAAGCTCATCTGACACTCCTCACTCCAAACGAATTTAGCATTCTTCTTAGTCAATGAAGTGAATGGCATTGCTATCGAAGAAAATCCTTAAATAAATTTCCTGTAGTAGCCCGCTAAGAATAGAAAACTGCGGATTTCTGATGCATTATTCGGCTCAATCCATTCCTAAACTGTTGCCACCTTGGCTGGATCCACCTCAATGCCACTGCTAGATATTATATGTTCCAAAAATGATACTTTCCCCGACCAGAATTCACACTTACTGAACTTTGCAACCAACTTGCGACTCTGCAAGGCCTGCAAAACTGTACCCAAATGATGACTGTGCTCCTCATAGCTCTTCGAGTAGATAAGGACGTTGTCAATGAACACCATGATGAGCTGATCTAGGTAGGGCTGAAAAACTCGATTCATCAAGTCCATAAAAATTGTGGGAGCATTCGTCAGTCCAAACGACATTACTAAGAACTCGTAGTGCCCGTATCTGGTTCGGAATGTTGTCTTATTAATATCTGCATCTTTTACCTTCAGCTGATGATACTCTGATCGTAGATCTAGAGAACACTGTAGCTTCGTGCAACTGATCGAACAAGTCCTCAATCCTTGGTAGTGGATATTTATTCTTGATCTTTACCTTGTTCAGCACTCGGTAATCGATGCACGACCTCATTCTCTCATATTTCTTCTTTACAAAGAGCACTGGTGCACCCCAAGGTGAGAAACTAGGGCGAATAAATTCCTTGTCAAGAAGCTCCTGAATATGCTGTTTGATCTCTATCATCTCAGCTAGAGCTAGACGGTACGGTGCTTTAGATATTGGCATAGTGCCTGGCACAAGATCAATAGCGAGCTCCACCTCTCTCTATGGTGGAAGGCATGTGACATCATCGGGAAAAACGTAAGGAAAATTTCTGACTACCGGTACATCAGATATCGACGGAGTGGGTACGTCAGGTGAGGAAATAATACTGGCCAAGAAAGCCTGACACCCCTTATGAATAAG
>NW_027356865.1:0-611 GCF_012295235.1 Primulina huaijiensis | reverse complement strand
ATTTAAAATCAGCAGATCTTTAGGCAATATAAAAGCAGTAGTCTTTAGCTAACAAAAACCAGAAGCAGAACTTAAAGTTCTAAGAAAACCAGAAGCAGAACTTAGAATTCTAGAAAAACAGAAGCAGAATTCAGTCCAAACCGAAGTAACTTAACGTCTTTCGCATAAACAGAACTAGCCTTGAATGTTACTGTTACTTTATCAAGTACTAGCATTAATTGTACCATTAATGCTGTATGAAGTTATTTATTACGTCTTACCAATTTTGGTATAAAACAAGACTGATTGTTTTGAAGCTTTTCTGCATGACCTATTTCAGGTATTAAAGCTGAATATATCAGAAGTCAAAGAAGCCGTTTTGTTTATAGACGTTGGGATCAAAAACTTCTATAAATATACAAGAACAACGTTGATAAGGATTTGGACAATACTGATTACAATACTCACAACGTTGATCTGAGCACAAAACTCTCTTATCTCACAAAAAGCTCGACATACAGAAAAGTAGCACACGCTTCATATCATATATCTGATCGGTTGAAGATCATCTTGTGCTGCTATTTCTAATACTCTTCATAAATAGTTCACACTATTCATATCTTGTTGAGAAG
>NW_027356864.1:0-225 GCF_012295235.1 Primulina huaijiensis | reverse complement strand
GCCAACCAAGAACCCGAAATGCACCTCTGAACCGCAGCACAACTTTCTGTCCAGAAATTACAGCGGCTGTGTAAGCGTTTCCTTGCGTCGTTTGCGTGGCTAATGGCCATTGGGGCTCAAACCACCGACCATAACCTCTTACCAACGTCCTAAGGAATGGTTTGAACCATGGCTAAGAGTCCTAGGCCAACCACAATCCAACCCAACACCTACGACAAATCTGAA
>NW_027356863.1:0-704 GCF_012295235.1 Primulina huaijiensis | reverse complement strand
GGCCGTGTTCCTTTCGGTTCCAGAGCATGTGGACGAGACATCATACTTTTCTTCAGACCGTGCGATTGAACTGGCACAATCCCTGTCCTCTGACGGGTATGACTCGGCTATTTGTCAAGCTCAAGCGCCTCAAAAGTCACCTCAAATGGTGGAATCAAGATGTCTTTGGAAACATTTTTGATAAAATTGCTGCTGCTGAGTCCGCTGTAAAACTCGCTGAAGTTGCTTGTGAGACTGATCCATCGGATTTGCACTGGACTCGCTTCTCCAAATGCAATGAAGATCTTGCTAGCATCACTGTCATGGAGGCGGATTTTTGGAAACAAAAAGCTGCCTGCAGATGGTTAGAGGATGGTGAGAAGAACACCAAACTCTTCCATAATATGGTCAGGAAGAGGCGTGTGGTTAATAGGATTTTTCGTATTTGGGAGGATGGGGTCTGTCTCACTTCTCCTGCTCTCATTCAATCCTCCGGTACAGCCTTTTTTCAGAACCTACTTAGTGGAGAGCCTTCTGCCCTGAGTTGTCCTGTTTTTTCTGATTTCACCCCTCTGATCTCGGATTCAGAGAACCGTTGTCTCACTGCCGACCCTTCCTTGGAAGAGGTTCGTGCTACCGTTTTTTCAATCCATCCGGACAGTGTTGCAGGACCCGATGGATTCTCCTCGACTTTCTTCCAGCACTGCTGGGACATTATCAAGCAG
>NW_027356862.1:0-1279 GCF_012295235.1 Primulina huaijiensis | reverse complement strand
TTGAGAGTACAAACAACTGATATATTTATATGCTTCGATTTCAACCGTCGAACTTTTCAATTTGATAGCCATTTCCAAATACAGACGTAGTTGTGACATGTAATCGTCTTTTTTGACAAATAATACACTTCCAGTAGTGTGCATGTACTCTACAATAGATAATTAGAAGAATAGAATGATTTCAAAATAATTATATCGTCTATAATTTAAAAGTTACAAAATTCTAACTACTTAAATAATTATTCTAATTAATCATCAAAAAATCTTACAAAAAATTATTCGGAAAAAATTCTAAATTTTAATATAATTCCTAATTTTTTAGTTACTCATGTTCATCCATCTAATATACCGACAACAGATTTAGGAATTTTATCAAAAAATTTGATTCATTGTGAATCAAATTTTTTGATAAAATTCCTAAATCTGTTGTCGGTATGCATGAAAATGTTATCAACAAAATATGAACACAGATCTTTTTTGGCTAACATAGTAGATAAAATCGTCCAAACATTTGGTGATGTCTGATAAGAGCTTACGTACGTAAATATTGAACTTTCCCTTTATATATTGCTCTAAAAAAAAATCCCTTTATATCTTGTCTCTGGTTCAAGGAGATATATTACTCTAAATTAATTAAACTCAAATGGGGAATAATCCTCTAACATTTATCTCTTTATTCATAAAACGACTCGAACACTAGATCTTATCAAACAAAAATCAAATCAAATATATACATCTTGATCATCTCGCGTAGTTTTTTTAACGTGATCGATGAATATGTACTTCCAAAATCATACAAGAAACATCTAATGTCCAAAGAATTATATATTAAATGTAACAATGTTTTTGCATGATATATATCAATTAGTTGATATTCCACCAATATTCTAATTCGAGCATCACTACTTTCAACCCTTAATTTTTCTCCAAATTTCGAGATATAATTGGTTGCGATTTTGAGGTTATATCAAATGAGAATTGAAAAGTTGTCATGCACTTGATCCATATATAACTCTAGACCGACCAGTCAATAACGGCAGCCATGTGTTGTGTCGATACATGCATTAGGGACCTTTTTTTTTAATTGACTCTGATTTGCTGGTTAAAAGTGAAATGAATTATTGCCTTCAATTATTTTTTCCACCAAACATGCATAGATACGGGAGGTAGGAATAAATGAATTCGTTCTCAAATATTGGTTAGGTTAGTTAGATTCGCTATTAAACGTTGTTAAGATCAAGAGATTGATTTAAAGGAGGTGAATAAACAATCTCAACAA
>NW_027356861.1:0-1133 GCF_012295235.1 Primulina huaijiensis | reverse complement strand
TGAGGCCCGGGGCCGAAGAGGGCGGGGAGTGATCGCCGGTGCCATGAAATTGCACGGACAATGAGCGGCTCCTGGCAGGCTTCTAGCCGGAGGGAACATGAATGAACCGATCTTACACCGAAAGGAGAGGGATTTCGAGACTGTTCAATTTAATGGACTGTACAGTTGAAGAGGGTTTAAAAGATTTGATATGTACTACTCATACCACGAAGGTGTATCTTCTTTTCGGTACCTCATCACATAAGAACTCCAAAGTTACGCGTGATTGACTTGGGGCAATTTTAGGATGGGTGACCTCCTGGGAAGTTTCCTAGGGTGCGTGTGAGTGAGGACATAAGCATGCTGAAAAGACTCGTATTGGTACAGTGAGGACAGTCTTCGAATCTAGGTTGTTACAGTTGGTATCAGAGCCGACCTCTCCTAGTACGGTGTGGGTTCGGGGACGAACCAAGCGGAAGCTGGTGGTGGGCATGTGAGGCCCGGGGCCGAAGAGGGCGGGAGGTGATCGTCGGTGCCATGAGATTGCACGGACAATGAGCGGCTCCTCGCAGACTTCTAGGTGGAGGGAACATGAATGAACCGATCTTACAGCGGAAGGAGAGGGATTCCGAGACTGTTCAATTTAATGGACTGTACAGTTGAAGAGGGCTTAAAAGATTTGATTTGTACTACTCATACCACGAAGGTGCCTCTTCTTTTCGGTAGCTCATCACATAAGAACTCCAAAGTTAAGCGTGCTTAACTTGGGGCAATTTCGGGATGGGTGACCTCCTGCGAAGTTTCTTAGGGTGTGTGTGAGTGAGGACATAAGCACGCTGGAAAGACTCGTATTGGTACAGTGAGGACAGTCTTCGAATCCGAGGCGTTACACGTACGCATGGGAGAACTGGTGTAGTGCCCAAATTCTGTACACGTATAACCCATTCATTTATTTAATTGTTAAATCATTTGATTAATTGATTTTTTACCATGCATGATTTATTTAAATGCATTATTTTAAATTACTTATGTTATATGATGCACGTTAAAATGTTTTTCAAGTTTCATGTTTCAGGCGATTATTCGAGGCGGGATTGAGGAAAAGACCAGGTGACGATTTTGGGCAATTTTAATGGAGTATTTTATTTTTAAGT
>NW_027356860.1:0-1361 GCF_012295235.1 Primulina huaijiensis | reverse complement strand
TCGCAGCAAGCGTTGTGATTCAGGACAACTTCTGAACCCAAAAATGAAAGATTTCAGACGGTTCGGAGAAACAATGCTCCAGTTAAGAGCAGATAAACATCTCCAACCAAAAGAAATAGAATGCCTTAAGATAGCTCTACAAAAGAATGAAGTAGAGTTTGAATCTAAGGTATATTTAGAAGATGTCAAGAAAAGGATAAAAAAGAATTACAATGAAGATCTTTTGGCATGGTGGAACAAAAATCAACTCAAATCTTGCCTTAAAATTAAGGAAGGCAAAGAGTATGAATTTGTCCGTTGCAAGCCTATCCCAATGAATATCATTGATCAAAGGGATATGCAGATTATAATCAAGGAACATTTGGACCTTGGTTTAATCAAAGCAGGAATGTCACCATATAGTAGTCCAGGTTTTCTGGTAAGAAATCATGGTGAGATAAAACGAGGAAAACCCATATTAGTTATTAATTATCAAAAAATTAATAAGATTCTGGAGTTTGATGGGTATTTTATACCTAGTAGAGAACATTTAATAAGTTGCATACGCAATGCCAAGATATTCTCTAAGTTCGACTGTAAGTATGGATTTTACCAGATTAGGATGCAAGAAAAAAGCAAGAAATTCACAGCTTTCTCTACACCACAAGGACATTATATTTGGGAGGTATTACCAATGAGATTGGCTAATTCACCTCAGATATTTCAAAGAAAGATGGATAATCTTTTTAAAGATTATTTTAAGTTCATGTTTGTTTATATTGACGATGTTTTAATAGCGTCTGAAGATATGAATGAACATGTTAAACATTTGAAGATTTTCTCCAAAGTTTGTAAAAAAGAAGGACTGATTTTATCTGAAAAGAAAGCAGTCATTGCAAAAAGAAAGATTGAATTCTTCGGAATTGAAATCGATGAGTCAGGAATTAATCTGCAAGAACACATAGTGGAAAAAGTGCAGAATTTTCCAGAAAGTCTCAAAGACAAGAAGCAACTTCAAAGTTTTTTAGGAGTTGTTAATTTTGCTGGGATGTTTATTAAAAACCTAGCAAAACACAAGAAAGTGTTTAGTCCATTATTGAAGAAAGATGCTAGATTTATATGGACAGACGAACGCACAAAGGGATTAGTTCAATTAAAGGAGATTTGTAAGAATCTTCCAAAAATGACTATTCCTCAAGATGAGGATGATCTGGTATTATACACAGATGCCACTGATCATTGGTGGGCAGCAGTTCTTACTAAGCTCATACCAGATGGAGAACAACCATGCAGGTATTGTAGCGGTTTATTCTCAGATGCAGAAGTCATAAGATGATATATCAACGAGAAGGAATTTTATGCAGTAAAAAAGGCTTTTGAAA
>NW_027356859.1:0-942 GCF_012295235.1 Primulina huaijiensis | reverse complement strand
GATCTTGAGCTTGCAGCAGTAGTCTTTGCACTAAAAATTTG
This sequence comes from Primulina huaijiensis, assembly GCF_012295235.1. Classification (NCBI taxonomy): domain Eukaryota; kingdom Viridiplantae; phylum Streptophyta; class Magnoliopsida; order Lamiales; family Gesneriaceae; genus Primulina; species Primulina huaijiensis. The sequence goes on along the minus strand of NW_027356859.1, from coordinate 901 downwards.
GAGAGACTACCTTTATGGGGAGAAATGTAAGATATTCACCGATGATAAGAGTTTGGAATACTTCTTCACCCAAAAGGAGTTGAATATGAGACAGCGCAGATGGCTCGAATTGGTAAAGGACTATGATTGTGACATTAGCTACCATCCGGGGAAAGCTAATGTAGTGGCAGACGCATTGAGTAGAAGAGCAGTAGTTATCACACAATCATCACTCCAAAGATCATTGCAGTCCGAGATACAACGGTTTGAGCTTACAGTTATGCTAGGGGCGAGGCCCCTAATCTTGCCACATTAACAGTACAGCCTACTTTGAGAGACAGAATTCGTGACGGGCAGTCTACTGATGAGCAGTTGCAAAAGTGGAGAGCTAGAGACGAAGCCAAGGGCCGGAATTTATATTCAGTATTGGACGGCTTGGCCCGTTATCGAGACCGTCTATGGGTTCCTAGTGACGATTCCTTGAGAAATCTTATTATGAAGGAAGCCCATGACTCACCATATTCCATTCACCCGGGCAGCACAAAAATGTATAGAGATCTGCAGTCGTTATATTGGTGGCCAGGCATGAAGAGGGACATTCTGAAGTTTGTATCCGAGTGTTTGACTTGCCAACAAGTTAAAGCCGAGCATCAAAGACCAGCAGGGAAATTGAAGCCACTCTCTATTCCCAAGTGGAAATGGGAAAATGTCACCATGGACTTTGTCGTGGGATTGCCAAAGACATTTAAGGGATTTAATACTATATGGGTGATAGTTGATCGTCTTACTAAATCAGCACACTTTCTACCTATCAAGACGACCTTCACCATGATTCAGTACGCCAAGTTGTATATTCGAGAGATAGTTCGTTTGCATTGGATTCCTGTATCCATTGTTTCTGATAGAGATCCGAGATTCACGT
>NW_027356858.1:0-370 GCF_012295235.1 Primulina huaijiensis | reverse complement strand
GGTGGTTATCTTCATCTGCTCTCCTCCTCGGCTCAACAGGTTCCCAAAGAACATCCTGACCCCGCCCTTCTCTTCTCGGCTCTCCAACCCTCTGGTTGATCCAAGGAGGACCTCAACCTCGCCTAGGAGACGGGCGAGGTTTCGGTCGGTCCCCGGATGAGGATGCCTCTCGTTTGTCCGTCGGAGGCATCCTAACACCGCCCTCCGCTCTCTGCGACTTCTCCCACCTTCCCTCTGGCTCCTTCACCTCCATTACCTTATCGCGATTCCTGTTCAGAGGAACATGTGATGAGAATTGTCCTCTACTTCTATTTCTGTCCTCCTTCTTCTCCACTGAACCCCTCTTCCTACCTCCTCTCTCTCCCCCCTC
>NW_027356857.1:0-306 GCF_012295235.1 Primulina huaijiensis | reverse complement strand
ACGACTAACGAGCGCCAAAAACGAAACAAAGACAATCAGCGCTAAAGACCACATGCTGAATAAGACTAAATAATCGCTGGAAGATGTAAACAGACGCCATGCAGAAACTCTCATCCCATAGCTATCACCCTGATAAATCCAATCAGTCAAAACGAAACTAATCTGAGATGAGATCTGACTAAAGTAGCCATCACCCGGATAACTCCAATCTGTCAAAATCATGAAGCTGCCAGCTGTACAATAACCCATGAGCAAAATCCGGCCCGGCTGGAAAGTCACTGTGCAAATGCAGTCAAAACACAAAAT
>NW_027356856.1:0-242 GCF_012295235.1 Primulina huaijiensis | reverse complement strand
ATCACACCAGAAACAAATCATGCGTCCCAACGGAGCACTAATTCTGCATGTGGGATGTTGCTGTGGTTCTTGCTGTCATGGACCATTCCAGTGGCCATTTGATTGGCCCTGGCATGATCTAGACATCCAGAGGTAGGGTGTGAACTGTGGCTAAGGGCCATAGGCCAACCAAGATCCACACCATTCCACAATACCCAAAACACACTTGCTGTAAAAATGAGAAGGGCCGAAAGGGGAAGGGG
>NW_027356855.1:0-15018 GCF_012295235.1 Primulina huaijiensis | reverse complement strand
TACTTGGGTGTATATGCTTAAAGCCAAATCTGATGTCTTGCATATCTTTCCCACTTTTTGCACCTTAATCCTCGCTCAATTTGGGAAACAAATCAAGTCTGTCCGTGCAGATAATGCTCTTGAGTTGAATTTTACTGATTTTTTTTCAGTCCAAAGGCATTGTCGCCTGCCACTCGTGTGTTGACCGACCACAACAAAATTCTGTTGTTGAGCGAAAACACCAACATATCCTCAATGTGGCTCAGTCATTAGTGTTTCAATCCAATCTTCCATTGGTGTATTGGAGCGAATGCATCCTCACTGCTGTATATCTCATCAACCGGACACCTTCTCCCATTCTATCCAACAAGACCTCTTTTGAGTTACTCCATCACAAAGTCCCTGTTTTTTCCCACCTAAAGGTCTTCGGCTGCCTTTGTTTTGGATCCACTCTACCTCATACCCGAACTAAATTTGCTGCTCGTGCTATTAGATCGGTTTTTCTAGGATATCCTCCTGGCTATAAAGGTTACAAATTGCTCAATCTCGACACCAATGAAATTTACATCTCTCGGGATGTCATGTTCCATGAACACTCATTCCCTTTCAAAGACGTTTCCTCCACTCCAATTGATATTGAGTTCTTTTCCGACAACATTTTACCTACTCAAAGAAGCCTTTCAATCGATACTTCTCACCGTGAGTCCCTTCGCTCACGCCATCATATCACAACACCAACTCACCTTCGTGATTACCATTGTTATGCCACCTCCTCTACTGGTCTCTCTTCATCCACTGCTCATCCCTTATCCTCTCTTCACATAGGCTGTCACACCCCCATCGGGCATTTATTAATAACATCTCTTCCATCATTGAACCACGAACGTTTGCTCAAGCTGTTGTTCAGTCGGAATGGAGACAGGCTATGGATGAAGAATTACGAGCACTTGAACGTAAAGGTACGTGGTCCATTGTCTCTCTACCCCCCCCCCCCCAAAAAAAAAAAAAAAAAGAAAAAGTGTAGTTGGCTGGAAATGGGTCTACAAGGCCAAGTTTCAGGCTGATGGCTCACTCGAACGATATAAAGCTCGCCTTGTTTCCAAAGAGTTTACACAACAGGAGGGCATTGATTATTTCGAAACGTTTTCTCCTGTTGATAAACTTGTGACAGTCAAAACTCTAATAGCCGTGGCAGCTGCTCATGGATGGTCTTTGATGCAACTCGATGTCAACAATGCTTTTTTGCATGGTGACCTACATGAAGAAGTGTATATGTCGTTTCCTCCCAGATACCAACACCAAGGGAAGCCTTTACCATCACAGCCAGTGTGTAAATTACGCAAGTCATTGTATGGCCTTAAGCAAGCCTCACATTAATGGTTTGAAAAATTCTCATCCACCCTTCTTCAGATTGGTTTTACTCAGTCACTTGCTGATAATTCATTGTTCGTTCGTGCTCGGGGCAGTGTATTTATGGCCTTACTTGTATATGTTGATGACATTGTCATTACCACCAACAGTGAAGAAGAAATTGTCCACTTAAAAGTCCTCCTAAACGGCCAGTTCAAATGGAAAGATTTGAGCAGTCTAAAATACTTTCTTGGCATTGAGGTTGCGCGGTCCACTCGGGGAATTTCCATTTGCCAGCGTCACTATGCCCTTCAACTCCTCATTGATTCAGGTATGCTTGGGTGCAAGCCTCGCTCTACTCTTATGGACTTTAGTTCTAAATTGAATCAAGAGGACAGTGCCTTGCTTGAAGATTCTTCTCAATATCGGAGAATGATTTGTAGACTCATATATCTCACCATCAATCGCCCAGATCTGTTCTATGTCGTTAACAAATTAAGCCAATATGTTGCCAAACCAAGACTAGCACATTTGGATGCGGTGTACAATGTACTTCGATACATCAAAGGGACCATTGGTCAAGGGTTATTCTATGCCTCCTCTAATGACCTTCGAATTAATTCCTTCTCTGATTCTGATTGGGCAGCATGCCCTGACATTCGTCGATCAGTTACTGATTTTTGTGTGTTCCTTGGAGACTCTTTGATATCCTGGAAATCCAAGAAAAAACATACGGTCTCTCGATCATATTCTGAAGCAGAATATTGAGCCATGGCTAGTGTTACATGTGAGATAGTATGGATCATTTCACTCCTTAAGGATCTGCAAGTTGCACAAGGAGAACCAGCCACTCTCTTCTGTGACAGCCAATTTGCAATGCACATAGCTTCCAATCCGGTATTTCACGAACGGACCAAGAATATTGAAATTGATTGTCATTTGATTCGAGAAAAGCTTCATGCCAAAATCATTAAGCTCCTACATGTGTCGTCCGCGTTACAAATTGCTGACTTGCTCAATAAACCATTGTTGCCAACTCAGTTCAAACTGCTACTGTCCAAGATGGGAACCATCAACATACATGCTCCATCTTGAGGGGGCATATTGAACATCATATAAAACAGCAACCGGGAAAACACGCTTTTAGTTTTTCTTATTCCTCATTCTAATTGTTCTGATTTTGCTTTAGCTTTATTTTTGTTTTTCATATAAATATTGTAACTTCTCTTTGAGTTCATTTGGGAAAAATAATAATGGAGATTATTTATTCTTTCTCCCCAACTCATTCTTTCTTTTCTGATATGGTATCAGAGCTATAGGGGTGCACACGCCTCCTCCTCATGGCGAAAGGAAATCAAGCAAATCCGGCTTCAAATCACGCAACGATTGGATCGGGGAATCGCGCTGCTATTGACGATTCTAGTAGCATTTTTTTTTTGCAAAACGGTGATCATCCCGGCTTGATCTTTGTCTCGCATCCGCTTTCTGGAAGCAATTATAACACATGGAATCGAGCAATGTCCATGGCGCTTACAGCTAAAAATAAGCTCAATTTTGTAGATAATTCGATCCAACGTCCACCTCTGGACGACCTCTTGTATGGAGCCTGGCTACGCTGCAATTCGATGGTGATTTCGTGGACTCTTAACGCTGTTGCTAAGGAAATAGCCGATAGCTTGATGTACATACCTACTGCCCATGGGATATGGAATGACCTCCGTGACAGATTCCACCAGAGCAATGCACCGAGAATATTTCAGATTAAGAAGCTGTTGAGTGGATTACAACAAGGATCGGTGGATGTGACTACTTACTACACTCGCTTAAGGACGCTATGGGATGAGTTGAAGGACTTCCAACCAGATTCTGTGTCCAATTGTGGCTCAATGAAGGATTGGATGAATTTTCAGAATCAGGAATGTGTTATGCAATTTCTAATGGGTTTGAATGAGTCATATGCTCAAATTCGCGCACAAATCCTAATGATGGATCCAATACCTATTATTAAGAAGACCTTCTCACTGATTGTGCAAGAGGAAAAACAGCGCTCCATCCAACAAGACAACATTTCTTTCCAAGGCGATTCGTATCCACCAGTGTCACGACCACCAAATGTTGCTGCTGTTAAGTCTTTCTCAAATGTCAAATGGAACAGGTATGACAGGCTTGTGTGTTCTCACTGTGAGAGTGTTGGACACACCGTGGATAAGTGCTATAAGTTACATGGTTATCCACATAGTCATCCTAAGTACAAGAGCAAGCAATATCCAAGCAAAGTATATGCAAACCAAGCTCGGGGACTTACTAATGAATCAACTTCCAACACGGGCGAGACTTCTTTAAACCAAGAGCAATGCAAGCAACTTATTGCACTCTTGATCTCTCAGCTTCAGCCCAATCCTGGATCCACTACGACTCCATAACACAATGGGCCTTCAGTTTCGTGCTTCAATAGTATATATTCCATGTCCCTTGATTCTGGTTTACTGTCACAGAAGAGCTGGGTATTATACACTGGAGCCACACACCATATCTACTGCTCGTTATCCTTTTTCCGCTCTTATACAGTCTTTCGCTGCACAGTCACACTACCTAATGGCCTCACTATACCTGTTTCACATATTGGAACCGTGTGCTTGTCAATGCATTTGGTGTTGCACAATGTCCTCTTTGTTCCACAATTTCGTTTCAACTTACTCTCAGTTAGTTCTCTCACCACCAATTTGAAGTGCTCTGTCTCATTTTCTTCCTCTTTGTGTCACATTCAAGCTTTAAGCATGAAGAAGACGATTGGGATGGGTAGAAGAATCGGAGATCTCTATGTCCTTGAACCATACAACTCTTCAACTATTTGTAACGTTTCTTTCAATAAGACTGAATGGTGGCATTGTAGAATAGGCCATCCACCACTTACACGATTATCTGTCATAGGACGTGAACTACACCTTACATCTGTAAAGGACAACTTACACCCATGTTCTGTATGTCATTTTTCCAAGCAAAATAGATTACATTTTCCATCAAATAAATCTATGTGTGCATCTATATTTGATCTTGTTCACATTGACATTTGAGGCCCATTTCACCCAATTAGTATTGAAGGATATAAGTTTTTTCTTACGATAGTGGATGATCATTCTCGANCTAGAAATCATCAGAAGATAGGGTATGGGCAGCCGACTTGCCATACTTAGTAGGTAGCACTGGAATCGAGGTACCTACCTCATATTCTACTATAAATAGCATGTATTAATGTCATTTACAGATTCTAAATCTTTGAACTCTTAAGCATTATACATATTTTCTCCCAAATATTGCTTGTGTTCATTTTCAACCTGCTGACTTAAGCATCGGAGTGGCCACGCCGGATACCCCTCCGGCGCCCATTCACGAGTTCCTTTCATTGTTTGCAGGTGCTATTGAAGCCATTACCTTCACTCAAATTCCCTAAAAACTATAAATTATTGATTTGACCCGTTGGAGCTCCTTACCCGGCTCATTCATTTCAACGAAGTCACATCATTGGCGCCGTCTGTGGGAAACTTGAGATTAAGGCGTTGATATGGCTCATACTCGAAGAACTAACCAAGAAAATTCCCGGGCTCATGGGGATAATGCGCGTACTTCGGGGCAAGGTGATGGTGTTCCTCCCACGGGACCCAATCTTATTACCATGACCCCGGAGGAGTTGGCTAGAATAATCTCCGAAGCGGTGGAGAAGGCTGTGGCCAGGAGAGAAACTTCTCATCAAGTTACACCACCCGGAGATGTGCAAATCAATGAGCAGGAGCAAGAGCAAGGGTTGAGGGAGGAGGAAGTGAGAGGAGAGGATGAGGAGTCTAGTGCTGGATCCAAATCACCTACCGTGGCTGAGGAGTTGTTGGAGCTAAGACAGAAAATGAAAGTTCTGGAAGGGCAGTTGGAGAGTCGTAGCATTTCTCGAGCTACTGCTAAGGGTTGCCCATTTACTGATATCATTGTCCGGGAACCTCTTCCTGGGAACTTCAAATCCGCCAAAGTAAAAGATTACGATGGCAATGCGGATCCTGAGGAGCACCTAGCCAGGTTTGAAAACATGGCCATGTTACACTGTTACACAGATCGAATCAAATGTAAAGTGTTCCTCACCACTTTGGTGGACTCAACTCAAAGGTGGTTTGAGGAACTGTCCCCTCAGAGTATTAATTCATTTAAAGACTTCCAGAAGGTGTTCCTACACCACTTCAGTAGCAGCAAGAAATACAAGAAGACTGCTTTTAGTCTTTTTGAAGTCAAACAGAACCTGGATGAAAGTTTGAGGGCTTATATTAAAAGATTTAATAGAGTGGCTTTGGATGTACATACTTGCGCTGCTGAAACAAAAACTACGGCATTCACACAAGGCTTGAGGGAGGGTGAATTTTTCAAGTCGTTGACCAAAAAAGTGCCCGGGGATTTCGAGGACTTATTATCTCGGGCAGAAAAATACATCAACATGGAGGAAGCCCAGAAGCAGAAGAGGGAAGTCGTAAGGAAAGAAAGAGGAGACATTTAGCTAGGCCCGAGGAGAAAGGACAGAGAAGGAATAATCCAGGACACTTCTCTCACCACGTGCCTCTTAAGATTGCCCGGGACAGAGAGGTCCAGGAATGCAGTAGGGATCTGGCCCCGGACCATCAATTATCCCGGCCTGAGAAAAAAGGATTTTGTACTCTCCATAAGGTGTGCTATCACAACACCGAGGATTGCAAAACATTGAAGGGAAACTATTCCTTCCCTTCCGCCCCGTAGCAAAGTCAAGCTAACAAGAGGCCGAGATTGCCATGGACATCTCCATAGCCAGGGTCCAACGCTCGGGGAGGAAGTATGAGGAGTATACCGAGAGGAGAGCATGGGAAGAGAAGAGATCCCGAGCTTGAGACAAAAAAGAATTCACCCCCTGCTACGGGGTTGATAAAAATGATATCAGGAGGCTCTACTGATGGAGACTCCAATCGGGCGAGGAAGTCGAGGAGTAGGAGGGAATGTATGGAGGTAGATGGAATGAAAAGGAGCGAGGCAGTAATTAGTTTTGGCCCAGAAGATTTAAAGGGGGTGAATCTACCCCACAATGCTGCTCTGGTTATCCAAGCCCGGGTTGCAAATTATGACATTTTGAGAGTCTTTGTTGACTCGGGCAGCTCTGTAAATGTAATTTTTAAAGACGCCTTTGTGCAGATGGATTTGCAGGGTTACCATTTGGAAGCCGTGGAAACAGCCCTCTTTGGCTTTGCTGGCCATGTGGTTTACCCGGAAGGGGAGATTATCCTACCATTAACCCTGGGCTCCCAGGATCTCAAGAAAACGGTGATGACTACTTTTACTGTGGTAGACTCTCCTTCATCATATAATATCATTTTGGGGAGGCCAGCTATGAATGAATTAAAAGCTGTGGCATCTATCTATCACCAAAAGATTAAGTTCCCAGTTGGCAGTAAAGTGGGTGAAGTCCGGGGAGACCAACCTTCCTCCTGGAAATGTTATGTAGAAGCTGTCCGGGTAGATCAGAGCAAAGCAAAGAAGGCTGGGAAGAAGGCCCGAACTGATGAAGTAGGTGGAGGAGCAGTTGAGAAGGAAGAAGTGCATTTTGTGGCAGAAGAGGAGCAGGAAGTTGTGGAGATTGGACCAGGCCAGCAGATCCGGGTGGCCCGAGATCTTAATATATCCACCCGGGTCAGTCTACTTAACTGTTTAAAGAATACTATTCACGTTTTTGCTTGGTCCCAGCAGGAATTGACGGGAATCTCTCCCTTGATATCTGAGCATCAACTAAATATCCTCCCGGGATCTTACCCGATCAAGCAGAAAAAGAGACACTTTGGCCCCGAAAAGGACAAAGTTATTGATGAACAAGTAAAAGAGCTTTTGAAAGCCGGTCACATTCGGGAAATTCAATTCCCCACTTGGCTCTCGAATGTGGTATTAGTGCCTAAATCAACAGGGAAGTGGCGCATGTGTGTGGACTTTCACGATCTCAATAAGGCGTGTCCCAAGGATCATTATCCTCTGCCCCGTATTGATCAATTGGTGGACTCCACATCAGGCTTCGAATTACTGAGTTTCATGGACGCATACCAGGGGTACCATCAAATCCCCCTAGCCAAGAGTGATCAAGATAAAGCTAGCTTCATCACCTCGGGAGGTACATTTTGTTATATTGTAATGCCTTTCGGGTTAAAGAATGCAGGAGCTACTTACCAGCGTTTGATGAACAAAGTCTTCGAGAAGCAACTGGGGCGAAACATGGAAGTCTATGTGGATGATATCCTGGGGAAGACCCGGGAGGTGGCCAGCTTTATTGAGGATCTAGAAGAAACCTTTGCCACTCTCGTACATTACGGAATCAAGCTTAACCCGGCCAAGTGCATTTTTGGCGTAAAGAGTGGAAAATTCTTGGGATTCATAGTGACAGATCGGGGAATTGAGGTAAATCAGGAGAAAGTCAAATCCGTGCTGTGCATGCCATCTCCTCGATCTGTCAAAGACGTACAAAAGCTGACCGGGAGGATTGCTTCCCTCTCTCGATTTATTTCCCGATCAGCACACAGGAGTTATCCTTTCTTTCAGGTATTGAGGAAGGCACGACAATTCGGATGGGATGATAAATGTGAACAGGCCTTCCAGGACTTGAAGATCCATCTTGCAGAGCTCCCTGTGTTGGTGAAACCAGAGCCCGGGGAAAAATTATTTGTTTATCTATCCACCACAGAGTATGCTGTCAGCTCAGTTCTAATAAAAGAAGAAGGCTCCGATCAAAGGCCTGTTTATTATGTCAGCCATGCTCTGAGAGGACCCGAACTCCGGTACAGTGAAGTGGAGAAGATTGCTTTGGCCTTGATCATGACTCCCCGGAAGCTAAGGCCTTACTTCTTGTCACATCGAATAATTGTCTTGACTAATAGTACTATAGGCAGGATCATGACTTATTCTGAAGTATCTGGGCGAATGATCAAATGGGCAGTGGAGTTAGGAGAGTATGATATCGAATACAAACCCTGGGTGGCCATTAAAGCGTAAGCCTTATCAGACTTTTTGTCCGAGATGGTACAACCCGATGAAGATGAAGTATGGAGGGTATTTGTGGATGGGGCGTCTAGCCTTGCAGGGTGCGGGGTAGGTGTTGTAGTAATATCTCCTCCAGGAGAGAAGATTAAGTTGGCTTTAAGAATTGATTACCGGGTTACTAACAATGAAGTTGAGTATGAAGCTGTCCTTACGGGAATCCGAGCTGCTAAAGAGATTGGAGCTTCCCGTATTATTGTATATTCTGATTCACAATTAATCACTCAGCAGATAAAGGGTGCTTATGAAGCTAAAGATGACAGGATGCTCAAATATTTATAGCTCATAAAAACCCAGGCAGCAATCTTTGTGGATTGGAGTATCGAACAAATACCCCGGGAAGAAAATGGAGAGGCAGACGCTCTAGCAAAAATGGCTGCCTCATTATCAGAAGTCAACACCCGGAAAATTTTACATGTTTCCCGTTTAGTCCTGTCCACCGAGGAAGAAATATTACGAGCNATCACTCAGCAGATAAAGGGTGCTTATGAAGCTAAAGATGACAGGATGCTCAAATATTTACAGCTCATAAAAACCCAGGCAGCAATCTTTGTGGATTGGAGTATCGAACAAATACCCCGGGAGGAAAATGGAGAGGCAGACGCTCTAGCAAAAATGGCTGCCTCATTATCAGAAGTCAACACCCGGGAAATTTTGCATGTTTCCCGTTTGGTCCTGTCCACCGAGGAAGAAATATTACTAGTACCCGAGGACTCCTGGATGACGCCATTGATTAAATTCATTACAACAAATGAATTACCTGAAGACAGGACTCGGGCTCAAAAAATCAAGAGACAAGCTCCCAGGTTTGTTCTCTTAAATAAAATCTTATACAGAAGATCATTCCAGGGACCTCTGCTAAAATGCTTATCTGAAGGAGAAGTGGATTATGTCCTCCGAGAAATACATGAGGGATGTTGTGCTGAGCATCTCGGAGGAATGGCTTTGGCCCGGAAAACAATGCTTGCCGGGTTCTGGTGGCCAACTCTTAGCCAGAATTCTGCTCAAGTGGTCCAGGCCTGTGAGAAATGTCAACATCACTCAAACTTCCAGCACAGTCCGGCCACTCCCATGAAGCCTATCTGGGCATCTTGCCCCTTTGATCAATGGGGCATGGATATTGTTGGTCCTTTCCCAACTGCTAGGGCTCAAAAGAAGTTCTTGTTTGTGGCTGTGGATTACTTTTCCAAATGGGTAGAAGCCGAGCCATTGGCTAAAATTACTGAACAGGAAGTATTGAAATTTTTGTGAAGGAGCATTGTGTGCCGGTTCGGAGTGCCCAAAAGACTAATCTCAGATAACAGGAGGCAATTTCAGGGCAAAGGAATTACATCTTGGTGTCATGAAATGAAAATTACTCAGTCTTTCACTTCTGTTGCCTACCCGCAAGCTAATGGTCAAACAGAAGTTATTAACAAAATTATTGTACAAGCATTGAAAACCAGGCTACAAGGCAAGGGAAAAGACTGGGTGGAAGAATTACCCAGTGTTCTTTGGGCGTACAGAACTACTCCCCGAACACCTACTCAAGAAACTCCTTTCAACCTGGTATATGGTTCTGAAGCGATCCTTCCTGTTGAAATTGAGCAAACTTCTCCCCGGGTAGAATCTTATCCAGGCAGCAATGATCAAAGTCGGGCCATGGAATTGGATTTGGTAGAAGAAAGAAGAGATCGGGCAATAATTCGAATGGAAGCATACCGAGGTCATGTCATGAAATCATAAAATAAAAAGGTCCGAGTTCGAGATTTTCAAATAGAGAATTTAGTCATGAAAAAAATTAATCCCGCGGGGATGTTGGGAAACTAGAAGCTCGGTGGGAAGGACCTTATAAAATTACCCGGAGGGTTAGCTCGGGATCTTTTTATTTAAAAGACACGCAGGGACGCTCTCTCAAAAGGCCTTGGAATGTATTTAATTTAAAGCAGTACTATGCCTAACAGATGTAATTGATTGGTTGAAGATATGATGAAAGATCTGTTTTTCTCAAAGAGAAGTATTATATTATTTGTCGTATCTTAGACTCGGGAAAAACCAATTTAAAAGCCCAGGGCACTACACCCTGGCTCGGGGAACCACACCTCGACCATTCATAAGTCCCGGGACATGTTCCCCGGCCCAAGGCTCCGCACCTTGGTTCTAAAAAGCCCAAGGCACTACACCCTGGCTCGGGGAACCACACCTCGACCATTCACAAGTCCCGGGACATGTTCCCCGGCCCGAGGCTCCGCACCTTGGATCTAAAAGCCCAGGGCACTACACCCTGGCTCGGGGAATCACACCTCGACCATTCACATGTCCCGCGACGTGTTCCTGGGCCACACACCTTGATTATTCTTAACTCGGCAGGATCCAGGCTAGGGACATTCATTCGTTACGAAAAAATGTTCTTTTCTTATCTCAATTGTTTACTAAAAGGTCCCGGTTAGTTCTCAACACTTGAAATATTTTCTTGATGTTTGCATAAAAAACAATGGTATTACTCGGCTATCAAGAGATTAATCGAGACAGTATTGAAGGAAAGAATTTGTTCAATAAAAATCCGAGGACAGGAATTACAGAAATAAAGAAAAAAGAGAATACAACCCTAGTCTATATCAATATGGTCGGATCCTGGCTCGTCTTCCTGGTTTTCCTCCTTCTCCTCCTCACCATCCTTCGGAAGGGATGCAATGGCCAGGCCAAAATCAGGAAAATTTTCCTTATCCTGGGGTAAGAGTCCAGCTCCCTCAAATTGTTCCCGGCACTTGTCAAAACCGATCTTGAAAAGAGGGTAAGCCTTATCTATCACGGCCTTATTGAACTCAGGAGATTGAAGGAAGGAAGCTTGCCATTTATCCTTATTATGCTACGCCAGAGACAAAGCATTCTCGGCCTTCTCTGCTCGGGATTGTTGAACTTCTATCTGCTCGGATAGTTAATGGTTTCTCGACTCCGAGACAGACAAGGCACCTCGCAGATTCTCCTCCCGAATGGTAGCTTCATTGAGGTCCTTCCGAGACTTGTCTAGTGCCGTGTGAGCCGACTCCAAGGAAGCTTTTAGGATGGCGATTTCCTCTTCGTGAAGGCTTTTAGCCCGAGCAAGCTCTCCGTGCAGTTGATCTTGGATTTCTTGAGCAGCTCGGGTTTGTTGACCTTTCTTGGTAGCCACTGCCGCCACTTCCTCGAAGGCCGAGATCATCATTTGGGCAGCCTGTACGAAGCAAGTTAGTAAAAGAAAGGATAAATGAAGGAAAAAAGAATAAAGAAAAGACTTACAGATAGGAATCGGTTAGATCCCTCAAGGAACCGAGCACCAGGCCCAACATTCTTCATTAAGGCATCTTCTTCAGGAGTGAGCATAAGCTTTAAGCGCCGAATACCTGTTGAAGAAGCTCCCTCCAAGAAGATGTTGGGCCAGGTGGGTTGATCGGTCAGAAGAGGCTCTTGGGGAGGCTCCTCTGTAGGTTGACGCTGGGGAGGAGTGGTTGACGAGCTCTGCCCTCCTTCCCAGTTAGATTCACCCAGAATCCGCTCCGGGCTTGCGACAGCCTTTCGCTTCCTCCGGGCAAGGGGAGTGTGGTCTTCGGGGTCTTCCCGGGATGAATCCCGGGTCAGCTCTTCTTGCTGGGTTTCCACCCGGTTCAGCTCAGCTTGCCGCGCTGCTTCTGCCTCAGCCTGTTTCTTCTCACGGGCAGCCTTCCGGGCTGCCAATTTCTTCTCCTTGGCAACCCTCTCCTCTTCCCATTTCTGGAGAAAAGCCTCTTGCATTTTGGAGGAATCTGCGCAATAAGAGAGAGGATTAGAAGAGATTATAAAGGACGGATGAATAACAAACTAAGAAGACAGGAATTAGAAAGTTACCGGGTTGAGGGTCCGAGCCAGCCACCTCGTCAATTGCCCGATCTATCGGGTCTTCAGCCCGGACGCTCAACCCATAAGTGATCAAGTGCTCCTGGGAAATAAGGGAGGAGGAAGAGAATTTTTGACCCTCCACCAAGTCTTGGCTTCGGGTGTAAAATTCCTCGAATTTGTAAGCTCGGGGAAGGACAGGCTGGGGAGGAAGGGAGGGAAGAAACCCTGTTAGACAGGAGAGAGAAGATGGGAGTTGTATAAAAAAGTATCTTCCTTTCCATCCTTTTTGGGAAGAAGGAATGTCATCAAGGAACCGGGCGTTAAGCCGGGCAGAAAGGGAAAAAGCATTATCACCTAGCCTACAGGTAAAGTAGTAATGAAGAATAAGGGGGTTAATAACAAGGTTATGCATACGAAAAAGGACAAAAGCCGAGGCCATAATCCGAAAAGAGTTGGGATGAAATTGATTGACAGGCACCCCAAAGAATTTGGCGACCTCGATGTAAAAAGAAGGGATGGGGAAGCGAAGACCATTCTTGATTTGATCCCGGAAAAAAGTAGTATACCCAGGAGGAGGGCTATCTGCCCGATCAGAGGGGCCGGGTATAATAATAGGAAAGGAAGAGGGAATAACTCCTAAGGTACGGAGTTCCTCATCCGCCCCCGAGCGCAAAGTGCTGCTCATTGAGGAGAACCAAGGAACTCCCGAGGCCTCAGAAGAAGGGCGGTCAGAAACCCGAGCTTTTCCCTTACCCTTGCCCTTTCCTGGGGCTCGGGAAGTGCCCGAGGAGGAGGGTTTTGAAGAGGAGGGTTTGAATAGAAGGGTTTTTTGTTTTTTAGAAGGTTGAGTGATAGAACGGCGAGGCGGAGAAGGAGAGGAATCAGAGCGCAGTGCGGTGGATTCATCGCTAGGAGAGCCCTGCACATTAGCTCCAGAGGTAGAAGAAGTAGAATTAGACATATTACGAAGGAAAAACTTACGAGTTTTAGGAGGAGGATGGTCGGGGATCGTTGGAGCTAGGTGATTTTGCGCGGAGGAGCTTCAGAGAGAAAATTTGCAAGGGCTTCGCCGAGATTTCAAATTTGTAAGTGTTTTTTCGAAAATAGGAGGCCTAATATATATAGGCTGTGGGAACGGATCTCGGCCGTCGATCCAAACACACTTGGACGATCAGGATGCACTCCGAAAAGTGTGCCGGTANAAGAATTACATCTACTAAAATTTTATTGAGGAAATAATCTATGCCATGTTACAGCAGCTAGTTCAGAATCTACAGAATCCTGCCACTCAACTATTCAATTATTCAGTTCATGGATTCTTAAACTAGTAAAGGATTCGGCAGAGGAAATCTTCTTTAGCTGATGCCACTCCTTCCATAGCATTGCATGCAGGAGAACTTGATCAGTTGCTAGCTCTGTAACGTGGTTGACATCAAATTGTTGTTTGTATCTTCTCGCTACTGCCCTCTGGGAACGAGTAAATGCCAAACCATGTTGATAAGAATTCTGGAGATCTTGAATCTTGAACCATGAAGACATAACCTTTACCGAGATATATTCTTCAATAGTTTTCTTCAAGTCTTCCAGATAAGGAAGCATCTCATCTGTGACAATGGCATGCGTGCTGCTACAAGCGGTAGACTCACTCGAACTCGGCATATTGGATTATTGTTCTTATTTCACTTTCATCTTCTTATTTATAAACAGGTGGTATTTAATGTGGAAGAAGGTGGAGAGCCGTGTGCTAGTCTAAACGTTTTTTATTTATGAAGAAAGAAGGAGCTACAAATATCAATGTATCGGAATGAACAAATTCTTGGAACATGGAATGATATGAATGCGAAGCGTGTGTCATAATGACGTCTCTTGGAATACCCGAGAAGAATAACCGACAGAGCACCGTATTCAGGGCCCGGAAGGCATGAGGCTCGGGCATTTCAAGGAAAGCCTGGGAGGCTAGAGGCCCGGGCATTTCAAGGAAAGCTCGGGAGATGTTAAGGCTTGGCATTATGATTTATCAATTAATCTTGTCCTACTCGCGATACATATGTATCAACTGATAAACTTAAAGGATTACAGCAAAGTAACGAAAAAGACATGCTAGAATTAGTATTTTATTCAACCATAGACATTAGCACGTACTACATCATATTCTTCCTCTACAGCAATTATCCATATTTTCACCCAAGCAGCTAAAGGCCCGGTGGAAGTCTTCACGAAGCTGTCTGAATCGGCAATACGCTTAAGGATTTTTATTTCTTTCCGAAGCATTAATTGGTAGATACGACCATCTGTAAAGACGTCTACCTACTCAGCTATATGCAAGTGCTCTCGCACTCTCCTCAGTTTGGCCACCAGGCTAGGAGTACTAGTTTCTCCAGAATCATAAAGAAGTTTCAGCCCCTGAAGCTCTTCCCAGTAGTCAAGAATTGCGTGAAACACTTCATCTTCCATATTAGATTTTCGAATCTCTAAAGCGGATTCCTTGAAGGCTTCGGTCATACTCGGAGTTTTCGTACTACTTGCACCAGCCATTGTGTTTCCTGGATGACAGTTTGTTAGTACGATTGAAAAGTGGGTGAATGGCTATGTATAGGAGGAAGGATCTAATCACAGCCGTTGATCTATAAATGCACGAACGTCTAGGATACGTTTTTGGAAATGGGGCCAAGAGGTGAAAAGACGTGTACGGTTATCAAGGCGTCAGACTTATCCACTTCTCGAAATGCAAAACGTCTTTTAGGCGGGAATTCATGCTATGACACGTGTCATCGT
>NW_027356854.1:0-902 GCF_012295235.1 Primulina huaijiensis | reverse complement strand
AAAGAAACAACTCCGTCTCCTCCGAGCCGCGTCGCCGTATTCCTTATGTTTTTCTTTCAAACGAAAAATCCGAGGCATGTATTTATTTCTTTCAAACCTCAATCAAGTCCTATTATCATTTATTTAACATCACATGATCATCATTTATTGCAAAAACCGAAACACACCATGAAATTTTAAAAAAACAAAAGTGCATGCAGATTTCGGTCCTTCCTTGTGCAGTTCACGGTTTTGCTTGTTTTTGTGCATTCAGGTGGTTGGCTCGACTCCAGGCTCACCAGGCTACATCTAGACACGTAATAGGATGCATTAGGACCATGTTGGTCCATTCAAACTAGCCCCATGCATGATGAAACCCGAAATGACAGCAGCTTTCCTCCACTGCCATGGTGTGCTTCGAAATTTCAGTTTCTGCTGTCATAGGAAAAGATCTGATCTTGGCTGCCCTAAGGGCCTATAGCCATGGTTAGATCACTTCCCTAGCATGTCTAAGACGTGACTAAGTCGCCCTTTTGGTGGCTTGGTCCATGGTGCATCGGTTTTTAAACACAAAGCAAGAACAGCCCCTTCGCCCCTTTTTAATTCTGAATGTGTCCCTCGGTTTTTGATGGTATGGGATGGATCTTGGTTGGCCTATGGCCCTTAGCCACGGTTCATACCATACCCCAAGATGTCTAGGTCGTGCCATGGTCAATGAAATGGCCACTGGAACGACACGAGACAACGAACAAAGCAAAACACCCCTCACGCGCGCAAGGGTGCTATCGGGTGGAACTTTTCTGATGTTGCTGGAATAATTCGAATGGTGGCTGGCCTAGGGCCCTTAGCCATGGTTCAAAGCATTCCTTGGGATGTTTTTGAGAGGCTCTGGTCGGTGGTTCAAACCCCAATGGCCAAAAGTC
>NW_027356853.1:0-588 GCF_012295235.1 Primulina huaijiensis | reverse complement strand
GGCCGTAGCAACTGCTTTCCTCTTTGGACAATCCTTGGCTATGTGTCCCTCCTCCTTGCAGTAAAAACATTTATAAGTTCCCCATTAACATTTGCCAAGATGAGTATGGTTGCACTTTTTGCAAGGTTGCCTCTCAGTAGGCTTTGGTGCTCCCGGATTCTGTGGCTTTGGCGGTGCTGGCTTGTTGACTTGACCTTGGGGCTTTTGAAGCCCTTGAGGTCTAGGAGGACCCGCGTATGGCTTCTTATTAGGCTGATTATTATTCTGATGCTGTTGCCTCTTGCGCTGTAACTCGAAATCAATATCTCTCAAAGATTGCTCAGCCTGATATGCAAATGTAACTGCTGTAGCATAATACCCCGGACGCATCATCATGACCTTATCCCGAATGGTAGGACGTAGGCCATCCATAAAGTGCCTCATCTTTTCTTCCGCATCGCCAGCAATAAGGGGTACGAAGTGGCATCCCCTATCAAACTTCTTCACAAAATTCGCAACAGGTACGTCTCCCTGACGGAGAGTCATAAACTCCCTCTTAATCCAGCCCCGGACATCCGCAGTAAAGTACTTCTCATAAAATTTGGTCTT
>NW_027356852.1:0-296 GCF_012295235.1 Primulina huaijiensis | reverse complement strand
ATTATGCAGTTATGCAGTTGAAATAGAATTAGATTGAGTTCTGATGATATCCAGTATTGAGATTTGAGTGGTATGTTGATATTGTACTCCTCGCTATTGTCATTGCCAGATTGAGTATTGACAGCTTTGAATTTCCAGACTTCGACTTCGTCAAAACTGCGAGAAATGTATAAATCAATGTTCGATTGGGATTATAACTCGAGTCAGATATGACCTGAGTTTCCCTAAAACCACATACTTATTTGCTATTTTTTTCATATAATTGAATTCATTTCATTTATATGCTTGATCTATTG
>NW_027356851.1:0-867 GCF_012295235.1 Primulina huaijiensis | reverse complement strand
ACTCCAGGATATCAGGAGACCGGAGAGGGTGCTTCTGGAGGGAGTTATAGTCTGATTTGAAGTTTAGTGGTTGTTTCCCAGTATATATGTATATGTATCTATATACCAGGGTATGTCCCGATGATATGATTTGTTGTTGTATGAGTTGTTTTGATTATTTGAGGGCATGTTTTATGTTGTGAGATGAAATACTATTTTTAGTATTCAAATAGCATATTTTGGGCTCATTGTAAAGAAATTTTAAACTCGTTTTCCGCTGTAATTAATTAACCCTAATCAAATTGCATTGTAATAACGATTAGGAGCTAAGGGCCCCACACGGAGTGGTATCAGAGTATAGCTGGGAATGCTCAATTGAGTCTTGTGTACACTTGAATAGGCACAAATGAATTGTGCGTTTGTGTGTTGATTTATTTGTATTACTTGCTCTTACTTGATTTGATTTGAGTAAGTATCTGATGAGATTGATGATATGAGATGGTGATGATGTGAAATTGATATGAAATGTGATATTCATCTTTTGATTTGTAGATGGATCCCACAAATGAAACTGCGAGTAGTAGTACTGAAAGAATGGTTGGACAATTCGAAGGGTTGTCCATGGATGTAGTAATGGCTCGATTCCAGGATCTGAAACCACCGAGGTTCTTTGGCACTGAGAGTGCGGAAAGAGCGGAGGCTTGGTTGAAGGATATCGAGCATCTGTTTAATATTGTTGAATACTCTAAGGCTAGGCGAATGAAGCTTGCTTTATATCAATTGAAAGACCGAGCAAAATCTTGGTGGGAAGCCGCTGAGATTGGATTGAAAGAGGCCGGAATAGAAGTCACATGGGATATCTTCAAGGCCCAGTTTTTGGAGCAGTAT
>NW_027356850.1:0-437 GCF_012295235.1 Primulina huaijiensis | reverse complement strand
TCCGAGGATGTGGTACTTTCTCAATACTTGTTTGGATTTCTGATGGGACCTTGGCTCCTTTGCCTGAGCTATGGCTCCCGTGTTTCACAAAACACCGGATAGGAGCAACTCCATTAGGAATGACGTCCAACGCTTGGACGAAATTCCTTTTCCAAACAGCCTCCTTTGCTGCAACCGATGCAGCAATGTATTCGGCCTCAGTGGTGGAATCCGCAGTACTGTCTTGCTTGGAACTCTTCCAAGAGACAGCAGCACCAATGAGCATGAATACGAACCTAGAGGTTGACTTTGAGTCATCGATATCGCTTTGGAAGCTAGAGTCGGTATAGCCTTCCAATTTCAGTTCTCCACCCCATAGACCAATAACAACTTACTGGTCCTTCTCAATTACCTGAGGATGTCTTTCACAGTTTTCAAGTGTGGAAGACCAGGGTTCG
>NW_027356849.1:0-635 GCF_012295235.1 Primulina huaijiensis | reverse complement strand
CTATCATGCACTTTGGTCCGTTTACCGACTCCCTTGAGGGTCATCAGGTGGTGAGGTTGGGTGTAGTTTCAAAATACGTTGGAGCAAATACATTGTAGTCAGTGATTCACCATTTACCTACGGATAAAGATATCCTATGTGATCTAATTAGTTAATAGTGCAAGAAATCTCTGGCCAGAGTAAGATATGCACAGTTTGGCAAGGTGTTTCCTCAATTGCACGTCCCATGACACTATTACTCAAAGATAAATAATATCGTTATCTTATTCATATGCAACTCTCGATATACCAATGGTTGCAGATTCGATCGAGATATATTAGTTGAAATGACCGTATTGTAGGCTAACTATGACTTAAGGTTCTTGCAGACACTATCAGTGATACCTAGGAGATCATGGAGCGATGCTACTAGAAGATTTTACCATAATCCGTTGGGTGCAATCAGAAATGAGTTCTGACATTCTTGATCTAGGAGTTGATGTAAAAAATGAGGCTAACTAGGGTAAACCCGAATAAGCATAGATGTTATTTTTGAAAGGGGATCGGTTACGGTGCCCGGTTGCGCAACGGAAGTTTTTAAAATTTGTTTTAACAAGAACAAAAACCGAGCACCCCACAAAGTAGTGTAGCAAATA
>NW_027356848.1:0-430 GCF_012295235.1 Primulina huaijiensis | reverse complement strand
ACAATTTAACCATGCTTTAGCTTTATCACGTAAGGAGAAAAGAAACAAACGCAATCTAACAGTATCATCAGAAACTCCATTAAATTTAAAAGTACCGCAAATTTCGAGAAAGTCTTCGATGTGCGTGTTTGGGTCATCTATAGTAGATCTTCCAAACTGTACTGTATTCTGGATCATCTGAATTATAGCTGGCTTGATTTCAAATTGGTTTGCCCGCACAATAGGCCTCACGATGCTGGGGCGTGCACCCTCCAAAGAAGGCTGGGCATACTCTAGCATTGGTATGCGGCATGGCATCTCAACATGTCTATCTTCATGGTGTTCCTCCTCATGCTCATGCTCGTGCCTCTCCATCAGTTCCTTCAGTCTCTGCTGCTGTCTTCTACTGCGGAAAGTTCTTTCAATTTTAGGATCAAACTGCTCAAGTTCC